>NW_027492423.1:0-228306 GCF_021521415.1 Bidens hawaiensis | reverse complement strand
GTTAAACCGAAGGACATGACCAAGAATTCAAAATGGCCATAACGAGTTCGAAAAGCAGTCTTCCGGACATCTTCAATCGCGGATGCGCAACTGGTGATAGCCAGAGCGGAGATCAATCTTGGAAAAACAAGAGGCACCTTGGAGTTGATCAAAGAGGTCGTCAATGCGCGGTAAGGGATACCGGTTTTTAATGGTGAGTTTGTTCAACTCGCGGTTAATCAATACACATGCGAAACGATCCATTCTTTCTTTTTAACGAACAACATCCGGAGCACCCCAGGGCGAAGAGCTAGGGCGGATGAATCCTTTTAGCAGTCAACTCTTGAAGTTGGCTTGCCAATTCTTGCATCTCAGCGGGCGCAAGACGGTAAGGAGATTTAGCTACGGGGAAGCACCAGGGACAAGATCAATGTACGGAACTCGACTTCACGAGCGGGAGGGATACCAGGAAGATCATCAGGAAAAACTTCAGGAAAATCACGCACGACAGGGATATCGCGAAGCTGTCTTCTTTCCTTCATCGGGTTTAACCACATGGCTAAGAATGCAACACACTTTCTTCCGCATGAGTCTTTGGGCTTCGGCGCAAGACATAAGCTTAAGACCACTGGAGGTTTTTCGCCGTAGATGTGAAGATCACCATTTTCTCGAGGAATGCGATATCAACTTCTTGGCGCAATAACTTCGGCGCGATTATTCGAGAGCCAGTCCATACCAATGATAACATCAAAGCTTCCAAGAGGCATGGGGATGAGGTCGATCAGGAAATCGTTTTCGTTAAGGTTAAGCGTCTGCAATTTTTAATCACAGAGTTAATTAAAACAGTTTCGCCGTTAGCCAATTCAACAGAAAAATCTTCTTTTAATTTATCGCGCGGTCAGCGCAAGCTTCTGCTCAAAAGGCGCGAGAATAAACTTCGATCGGCGCCAGTATCAAAAAGTACAGAAGCATAAAATCCGTTAAGCAAAAAGGTACCATTAACTACGTCATTATTCGCTTGCGCTTGGGCGCGGTTATGTTAAAGAGCTCGTCCGCGTGTCACTTGGTTCGAATCTGGTTCCACCGGATTCGCTTGTGTGATTTGCACCTTGTAGTCTCGGGCACGCGTTCCGGAAATGACTGGGATCACCGCAGTTATAGCACGACCTGAGGTCGTGGGTTTTGGTAGGTTAGTTGTGGGTTCTGCGGGTAGACTGGTGGTGTTGGCGCAATTGGGTTGGCGGGAGGGACTCTACAGTATTCAGCAGAGTGACCAACGCGGCCACATCGGTTACATTGTCGACACGGGGTTTGGGTTGGGGTGTGAAGTCTACAGGTTGGGCCAAAAGGGTTGATTTCCTGTGTAAGGTTTCTTAGGTGGCGGGCAGGGAGTGCGGGATTGGTTAAGGCATAGTTATGGACTACAGGAGGTGTTGGGTAGGTTGACAGTGGTTAGGCGCGTAAACTGGAGGTAGGTAGATGGGTTGCTGGGCAATGGGCGGGTTGGTAAGCGCTTAGGCTTTGCGCCTGCGCTTGAGGTTGTTACGGTTTGAGGTTCTGTTTGGTTTCTGTTGGTTCAGGGCAGTCTTGGTGAGTTTTGGTCTTCTCAGCTCCCCGCAGGAACAGGGTTCCTGCTCTGACATGGTTGTCGCTGAGCACAGCGGCCAACTCGATGGCGTCAGAGAGGGTAACTGGGTTTCTGGCCCATACAGAATCTTGAATTTCCATGGGGAGACCCCCAAGAAATTTCTCTATGGCTCGGCGGGAAGGGGTAACAAGGTGAGGGGACCAGTAAGCTTAGCTCGTGGAAGCGCGTCGCGTACTCGCGCGCTTCACCGCTGTATTGCTTCAAGTTCCAGAATTCCTCCTCTAGGCGCTTAATTTCGTTTGGAGGGGCAGAATTCTCGCGTCAGAATTTCCTTGAATTCCTCCCATGTCATGCTAGAAGCAGCCTCTGCGCCACGCGCATGAGCTACTCCATTCCACCATGTAAGCGCTCTAGATTCCAGGACACTGGAAGCATACAGGGTTCGTCTGTCTGAGGGGCATTGGGTGTGGAGGAAAGTGTTTTCAATCTTCTCGAGCCATTGGAGCATCACGGTGGCTCCTTCAAGACCTGTGAACTTCGGAGGGTTACCCGCGTTGAAGGATTAATGTTGTAACCAGAGGTGTTGGTATTGTTTTGGCTCAAAGCTTGGGCTATTGCGGCGGCCATTTCCTGGGAACGTTGCTGTCTACGCATGCGCGAGGCTTCTCTTCTCTGAAATCGGCGAGATAGCGGAGGCATTCTATAAAAGTTTTTAATTTTAGTTAATATCTTGGTTTTAGCACAAGGTATAACCTCGAAAAGCTGGTTTCACGGAGTTAGATACTATCAAAAGTTAAAGTAAAATAAAGGACCCTAAATGCAGACTTAATAAAGGTAACAAACTCGAATCAAGAATCGACAATTCATGTATCACCATGACTTTCCGAATTCCCAATTTTAAAATATACGAGCAAACGAGTATTGGGATTGACGATTCATGTATCACCATGACTTTCAATCTTCAATACAAAACATACAAGAAAATGAGTATTGGAGGTCGACAATTCATGTATCACCATGACTTTTCAAGTCTCCAACCTCAGAACATAATCGTAAATAGAAATTGAAAATCAACTATTCATGTATCACCATGACTTTTCGGATTTTTCAAATCCAACAAACGAATATGTAAGTAAAATCAATAAAAATCGAAATTCAACAAAAATCGAAATATCGCGGAATAAAACATAAAATCATATACTCTGCGCAAGCGCGAGCATATTCATAAATAACGAGTAATTAACAATAAGCGCGCAAAACATGAGAATTCTCTCATGCGCGAGAAGGAGACTCTTAGGTATTCTAGGCCGTTACGTCTAACCACCTATCCTAAAGTCAACGAGCTCTGATACCAATATGTAACACCCCGACCAAAGACGGATTATACATCGGGGCGCCACATATTGTTTCATTACTCGTGACACTATTGGGTGTCAATATTTAATAAATATATTCATTTCTGCATGCGCAAACGTATACATAAGATAAAATAAACCAACATAAATCAATATATTATAAATCAAAATATTCGAACAGCACATAACTTGTCTTGATACATTTTAATCTAGGGTCCAAAAGTAAAAACGTCCTATGTGTCCACAAGCTCCAAAACAGCTACTGCAAACCTGAACATGTGTTAAAATAAACGTCAAACACTTGCGTGTTGGTGAGAAATCAAGTTTAATACAATACATAGATAACAATAAATCTGCGCGCAACACGTGTATGTCTGGTGTTTAACAAGGGTGCAATCAGATTGTGATCAAGCCTAGATAGATCATAGCTCATAGTTTCATAGTTCAATCCGTGCTCCCAATTGAGCCACAAAAACGAGAAAACATCTGTGCAAGTGTAAACAAAGAAAACCGTAAACGATAGGTCTCCCGTGTTCATCTAATGGATACATGAAAACTTCGGAATAGGCCGAACAAAGCGGTTAATGATACACACATACAAATAAACAGCCAAGTAAACGTCCTCAACACATGGATACTGCGCGACTAAAGTTCATAAACAAGTTTAAGACTCTAAGTTTGTATGAACACATGAACATCCCAAAACATTAAAAATAAAAAGGGATTAGGTACGAGATTACTCACTTGATAAACGGTGCGGTGTAAGATAAAGCAAGAACCAACTTTAAACAAGCACAAGTTAACCTATAAATAAGATTATTGTTTTAAACGATCTGTTTTAAAGTCTTGATTATAAGTTAGCATAATTAATAAGTAAATTATTATATATAATATATATATTACCCGGAAAAGCAGGACAGAACAGGGAGGAAGACGGAGGCAGAGAGGGAGGCGGCAGAGAGAGCAAGGAGAACAGGAGGGAATAAGAGAGATTAAGTGTTTTGTGTGTGTAGTGTTAAAATATTATTATTATTTATAGGAAAACCCTAGGAGACATAAATCCAGAAAAAGGGGAAAAGATTCCAAGACAAACAGAACAAGACAAAACAAAAGATAACAAAAGATATCCAAAAGCAAGTAAAAGATATCAAAAGATATGGCAGCAGGGAAAAAGAGAAAAAGGCTGACAGGGAACAGTAAAAAGGCATGGGCGGTTCAGAAAAAGGTACTGGTCAAGCATGGAAAAAGCAGATCTCAAAAGATAATGTCAGTCACTTTTTCTGCCAACCAATGGGGGTTGGTGCGCATGCTGCGCCGAAAGTAACTTTTCAGACATAAAGCAGATTAGGTCAACAGCACAAAAGATAAGACAACACAAAAGCAAATGGCTAGATTAAACAGAAGAAAACTCAAAGGGTTAGCGCGAGAAGGCTGGAGCGCGAAGGCAAAAGTGCGCGAGCGCGAAGGCAGACAGAACCAACCTTAACGCGTCGCGGGAAGAATCACATTTCTTAGCGCGCCGCGGAGGAACTAAAAATTCCTAGCGCGCCGCGGGAAGAACTATAATTCCTTCGCAGCGTCGAGGGATGAACTACGATTCTTAGCGCGCTGCGAGAAGAACTACTAATCCTTAGCGCGTCGCGGAAGAACTACCGTTCTTAGCGCGCTGCGAGAAGAATTACAAATCCTTAGCGCGCTGCGAGAAGAGTTCGTCTCGCGAATCGCTGAAACAGGTGGTCTTCACGCAGGATTCCTTGTAAGGGAGTCTGGCGCGTGGAGCTGCGCAGACAACCTTAGGCGGGAAGGAACAAAGGACAAGCAAAGAGTTAGAAGAAAAAGAGGGGAAACAAGGCCGTAAGGGCGGGACGGCGACAAGAGGAAAAGAAGGCGGAAAGAGAGAAGGAGAGGGACGGACGGCGGAAAGAAAGAGAGAGAAAGAGGCGGGAAGGAAAATACATTATTATTATTAAAAGTTAAAATATAAGTATAAATAAATACTAAATCATAAAAGAAAGAGATCGGGTCAGAGAAACGGGTACCTGGGTCGGGTCGGATCGGGGCAGATGTCACATCCCTCGGTTGATTGGGATTTATACAAATTACTTTTCCTTAGGCAAGAAACTTACTAATAGTGATATCCCCCTTACAGTTACTACATGCCCGTCAAAATATATCTTTTGTTGACATTACTTCACTATGAAGTAACGTTTATGAAAACTCGATTTGTGAATGTTTATAAAATACGATAAAGGTTAAAGGCCATAGCCTCGATTGATAGTCTAAGCTATGATTCAGATAACTTAAACATAACCCCTACCTTAATTCGGATACTTAGATTGATAATAAGAAAAAAAACAGGATCTTGATCTACTCGATTATATGATTGCTAGCTTGATTATAACTTCGTTGTTTGCATGTACTTCGAGAAAATGGCACGTCGGCTTGACACGGCAATAGGGCATGCCTTTCAATGTTAAGTGTGTGAAAATAGAGGCGTGATGGGATGAATTTGGCTTCAAACCCGTTCACCCCTTTTATAGGCGAATTTAGGACCTCGTCGCGGTACGTGATGGGTTCCTTTACCCCGTCGCGTATCGCGGCGGCGCAATTTTAACGCCGCCTTACCAGCTCGTGACACGTGGCCTGTCATATCATGCCACGTGTTGGCAAGTCGTTGGACACGTGTCCAATGACTCAGCATGGTCATCGCGCTACGCGATGGGTTCAGTCTTACCTCATCGTGTATCGCGATGAGTTCAGATTTTAAAATGTTCAATTTTGGTCCTTATACTTTATAAGTTACTGTATTAGGCTAAATTTTATAGGGTAAAAGACACGATGTTACATGGAATGAGGATGGAATTGAATGAATAGATGAATGAATTGGATCATTACCATCCATTTGTCTTGTTTGTTAACTTGTGATAATGGAATAAATTATTACTTTACGTTGTTTTGTAGCAAAAAATAATCGCATGAATGAAATACAAATAACAAAAATGCATACCTCAAAATAAATAAAAATTACAAAATAAAAGGTGGCAATAACAACAATAGTGTGGTTAGGCAGTGGTGGTCAGGTATCGACGGTGGTGCGGCGGTGGTGGTAGTGAGGTAGAAGTGGTGGCGGCGATGATGGTAGACAGGTGGTGGGTGTGGTGACAGTGGTCAGGTGATGGTGGTGGCAATGGCGAAGGTGGCAGTGGTGGTGAGGTTGCGGTGGTAGCGTTAGTGATGGCGGTTGTCAGGTGTTGATATCTAAAGTGTAAGTTGAAATGAGAATGAAATGAAAAAAAATACAAGGGTGTGATGGAAATAATGGAATGTTTTTAGTGAATATGATTCTTTATGTAATGATTGATTCTACACCAAACAATTATTCCATCACTATATCATAATGATTCATTCAATTCCCCGTTTCATTGATGTATACCAAACGTTATCTTAGACCCCATAAAGGTGTGGTGCTCCACTGAGGTCCGTTGGTGTCGAAAATTATACTAGTCTTGAACTATAATGCATTTTACACCTACTCAATGCTTTAAAACCAATCTCAACTCTTATCGAGATGAGCTAAAATATGATATAATCGGTTGCACCGGGTTGAATTGTTTAAAAAATTAAACTAATTATATTCATGATTGGATTACTGTATATGGGTTGTATGCAACCGCCCAAATAAAAAATATGCAACCCATATTCAAAAATTGACCCAAAACCTAAAAACTCATGCAAAATAATGGTCTCAACCTTCTCGACTTATAAAACTAAAACATGATAGGTATGTATACAAAAGGTTAACTTGTTTAATCTCAAAAGACATTCACAATTAATCTAACATAGAAATGAAAATTAAATATAATTAAAGCTATATCAAGAACATGTTAATACTAACCTACTTAAAAGATTTACAATTAAGTGACCTACACCAGGTCAGTCCATCAGATTTCTCGAGTTGACATGATAGTCAATAACCACTTACAAATTAAAATACTATTTAGCTGTCACAAGAAAAAAAATTATATAAGTTGCTAACATATGTTCTCCTCGTTATACTTTTTAACATTTACATTTTCTAATTTTCAAACTCTAATAATTTGTAAGAAAATATGTAAAAATTCAAAGCACCCAAGGCGCCTAAACGAAACACACTCTTTGGATAAGAGGGTAAATCGGTCACACTGCAAAAACATTTCAGCGGGAGTATATTACTCTATTTCCCGCCATCTAATAATAAGACCCTTTTTCCCGCCAGGTTATCAAGACCACTACATAATATTCTATACTCAATCATCATCATCTTCAATTGAAACCAAAACCCTAACCCAGATAATAACACCCAAGAAAATAAGATTCAAATCGATGGACCCGGTTATCAGATCCAGGAAACGCAAGAACCGGCCGTCGGAATCCGACCCGTTTGGCGGCATATTCACCCGGAGCAAAACCCAGATCTATTTCCACCGACACCGATCTGGGTACTCCCGATCTGATTCCAATCGAAGCCGTGGTAATAATAATAATATTAAGCTGATGAAAGGTATTAAAGCTGAATCAGTAGTGAAACATAAGGAACCGGAAGCTGTGTCATCAGTCAAGGATCTTCGCGCCAGGAGAGTGTTTTCGCCTGCGACTGCTGACGTGGAAGCTGACGTGAATGTTTGTAAGCAGAGTGACGGAAACCCTGTTGGGTCGGTTGTTGATTCGGAAAAGAGTGTGGGTGACGTCATCAATTGTGGGTTGGAAGCTGATGTTGCTGTGGCGGATGCTGGTGGTGATGTTAAGATGACGTCAGCAGTTGTAGAAGTTGAAGAGAATAAGACCCCTGTTGCTAATGAAGTTGCAGACAGTAAAGATCTTATGAATAAGAGTCAATCTTCGGTAAGAGTTGGTTAATTATCACTCTAATTTTGTTTATATTTGCTAATTGTTATATTAGTTGATAGTTGCAATATTGAGTATGTGCGCTTAATTACATATATCATATATGCATTGTTGTAGAACTTGGTATGCGCTTGTCGGGTGGTAGGGTAGGGACTAACTATTAATTAGAATTAATCAGATTGCAATTGATATGTAGTTTTTGAAATATACCAAATTTTATATATAATATTCTTAATTTTGACTGAGTTAGTTCAAATAATGATTAATTGGGTAGTGAGTAACGATTAATCAAGGTTAATCTGAAACCATACATATATGTTACGACTTAATTGACTTATTTTGTATATATGTGTGCGCGCGCGCTTGTATTTATACAAAATTTGTATATACCGTTTTGGTTTTGAACCAATTCTACTGATTTTGATCAAAATTTGACAGCTTTTAACTTTTTTCTAATTGATTTTGAGACTACCAATTAATTTGAGTGATTTGGGGAAATCCCATCTACCGAGCGCTGTTTGGGATTAATTGTGGATTAATTGGCGCCTAGACAGGATTTTGACAACTGTTTAGCTAATTCATTATTATGATCAATTTGAGTATATTTTGAATCTTGCACTTAAAGTTGTGCTTTATGGAATTGAATGATAGGTAGCAAGTTTACGTGGTGGTCGAAAGGTGTTTGTAAGTCTGACTTCTTTTAATTATAGAAGGCTGCTTCCTTATCTAATGGATTCAGAGAATGATGGTAAATACATAACTCGGTTTCATTTTATTATCTGTTAGATTACTGGATTTTGTTAACTTTGTTAGTTATAAACTTATAATAGCAGATTCTTCGAGTTTTGAGATACTTGAGGCAGCATTGCCTAAGAGTTTGGAATCAAGTAATCCGGTTCCTAATGTGGTTGCTCTTAAAGATGAGGAAACTGGTCCGGTGTTTAATTCTAGCAAATTGGCGGATGGTTTACTGAATAATTCAAACAGTGTGAATGCTGGTTTAGTTAGTACTGTTGAGACTTCTGATGCGGTGCAGAAAAGCCAAGAAGATGTTGTAAATGACTCGTTAGAGAGTGAGCAGACAACACCACCTGATTCAAATATATATAGTAAATCCAAGGTTGATAACGTTTCGGGTGCGCTTGTAAAGCCGGCGTCTAAACTGGTAATGTTCAGTCTTTATAATATTTATAATCAGTTAATATTGTTTTAAACTTTAACTCTCAATATTCATGTTTTTTTTATAAAAATGATGGCTAATTATTTTTTTAATATTTGGGGTTTTGATTAATTTTTAGGGACTTAAATCGTGTTCGAGGTTGAAAGCACTTCAAACTCCAACTTCTTTTAGTCATAGAAGATTGCTTCCATTCTTGATGAGTGTTGCCGAAGACTATTCAGGTAATAATTTATTTCTCAAATAAAAAAATGAGATATTTCATGTTTTTTTTCCAACTTTTTATTTATGTATTTTAATAGGCCCCTTGAAAGACGATCAATCTTTAAAACCCGAGAAAGCAATCGAGCAAAACGAACAACCACCAACGCAATTTTTAGTTTCCACTACTGCAGACGAGGCATCAAATTCTCCTACATCTACATTGGTTCCAGTTGACGCATCACTTGATAAAACAAATTTGGTTGCTTTAGTTTCAAACGACAATATTTTGGATGCAAATGTGCCAAATAAGGAAACTGGTGAATCAATTTTACAGTTAGCGGAAGCTGTTAAGTCTGACAGTTGTATAAAGATGGAACAATCACCACCCAAACTTAAACTGACATGTGTTGAAGAACCACCTTTAGAAGCGACACCGCTTTGCATCGTGCAAAGTCAAAGTGCTGAGCTTCAGATAAAAGTCAAAGAAAGTCCACAACAATATCCGATGCCGATTCTCGAAACTCAAGTGGAAAGTATTAAAAGTGGAATCTTGAAGAGAACTCCAAGAGGGTGCAGAGGAATCTGCAACTGTCTTAACTGCACATCTTTTCGTTTACATGCCGAAAGATCGTTTGAGTTTTCAAAGAATCAGATGCATGATGCTGAAGAGGTTGCGCTGGAGCTGATTAACGACTTGAAATATCTTCGAAACGTTCTAGAAGCTTCCAGCGCTTCCAGTTCTTTTGATACTGTTAAACAAAAACAGGTATTTATTCCTCTTTCTGTTGATTTTACTTTTCTAAGAACTTTACCATTTTAACCTTACTTCAGGCGAAAGAAGCGTGTGCAAAGGCTTTATACAAGGAGCAAGAAGCGAGAGCACGTTTGGCACAAATGAATGAGGATCTAAGCATTCACTGCAGAAGCATGGTATAATTATTAACTCAAGAAAAAAGATTAAATTCAAAAGATGAGAATTGTGGAAAGATTAACTAACTCATTGGTTTTTATGATGTGGCAGAATCTGTTACGACCGAAGGTGACATTTGCCAACAAGATTGAAGAAAAGGTAATTTCAAAAGATGGGATTTGTGGAAAGAAGAGTTTCTAGTTATTGTTTTGATTGATGGTTTGGTCAAATGTGTTGAATGTGTAGATCTTGTGAGATGAGAGTTATCCTCATGAGACTTGTGTTTTATATTTTTGAGATGGGATATACAAAAGGTGATGAATCATTTCCAAGTTAGTGTTTGATTTATAGTCACTACAAAATATGTCTTATGTTTTGAGATATATGCAATGTTCTGCTCTATACATAAACATAAGAAAGTGCACTATCATATTGTACAACATACACTTAAGAATTTAAGTACAACTTTTTAATGACTGTTATTATTTTTGTTGATACAAAACAAGTATGCATCATGCCAAAAACTAAGAGTAACTTTTATACCAAGTCTTCATTTTTTAACAAAATAAATTTGATATTGCAGTAAATACGAGAGTATAACCTTTATACCAAGTCTTCATTTTTTAACTAAATAAAATGTGATTTTGCAGTATACATATAATTTTTCTTAAAATTAATTAAGCAAGCTCGAATAAAAGTTGAGCTCATATTCATCTCTAAAGATCTATTAGCTTGTGGCACTAGATGACTCCTAAAAATCATGTGCATCATGACTTGCAGCATATTCAGTTCATCATCAATATATAAAAACTAAAATAGTAAAATGAAACTGTATTTCAGATACAAAGTACATAACCAAAGTTTTATTACAAATAGCTTTATTATTCTCATTGTTGTAACCAAACTTATAGTTTAAACCCATATATCTGAGGTGCAGTCACCACCCGGATATCTCATTTCATGAGCCAAGCAAGGTCCATCTGGTTCGGCTCCAAAGTCAACATAGAAATCGGGGTTTATAGAAAGTCCGCCTTCTTCATTGTTCACATCAATTTGTAACATGTGAGATCCTTTTTCCACAAGTTCTGGATAAAACTGCTTGTCCCATTTGCTGAATAACGAGTTTGTAACGTACAAGCGTTTCCCGTCTAAGCTCAGTTGGATCATCTGTGGCCCCCCTATCAACTGGTGTCCCTAAATGAAACAATCATGAAACCGATTAATGATGTTTATATAAACTAATTGTGTTTCTAGTTATATAAAAAACTAGTTATTTTAAAACTGATCATTTTTGAAATTTACTACTCATGAAAACGCTTACCTTGACTTGTGGAACGTCGACTTGATAAGTTGTACCATCTTCGTTCTCAGCAACTACCGGGCTTCCTTTCTGAAACAGCCCACCGACCCAAACCAGGCCCACCAAAACCGGGCTTGTAGGGTCTACAATATTATACTGTCTAATATCCCCATGTAACCAGTTCACAAAGTAAAGAAACCGATCATCAAGAGAAATGAGGAAGTCCGTAATAAGCCCGGGCATTTCGGGTAAAATCCAGTTTTGGACCTTAACTGGTTTGACTACCATTGCCACCTGTGTTATCAAATTTATTAGTTATCAGATGTTTGTGATCTGAATGAGATTAAAAGATAAAATTTGTACCTCATGGCTCCATGATCCATCAGAGTTTTTGAAAAACCGAACCATGTTGCTGCTTAATGCGCATCCAACAAACCCTGTATCTTTAGTCGGGTCATGCAAAAACCTTATCTGTAAAAAAATCATGACTTCTTCGTAAGTTTGACCGTGTTGACTTTTTTTTGTCGTGGTGATAGTTAAATTTTTTGGCCAGAAAAAAAAAACTTAAAAAAGTCAAAAACTAAAAGAAGTAACATTTTTGACAAAACACAATCTTGGAATTTTTCTTATTTAAGCTGATTTGTAAAGGATACCAGATCAAAAATGATGATTTGTCGGTAAATTGACCATGTTGACTTGGCGCTGAATTTTTCTTAAAACCCAATAAATATTTAACATTTTTGATAGAATTCACAATCTTAACATTTCTTTATTTATAAAGGATACCAGGTCAAACACGATGATTTGTCGGTAAATTTGACCATGTTGACTTTTTTCTAAATGGCGCAAAAACACTAGCTACGTGCCTTCAAGGGTGAAACTTACCTTAAATCGCTCTGTTTGAAATTTGAAGGAACAAAACAAAGTTGTTTACTCAAACTTGATATAAGAAAATAGTCATATTAGAGGGGTGTTCAAAATGATTAGTTTTAACTTTAAACATGCATGCAAACACTCCCTTATGCATTCATTTGGAAACTTTCAAGCACTAACCTCTAATGGTAGGAGCCCATTAGGGCCTAAATCAATAGTTTGTTTCAGTTCTCCATCGGGCCAGTTGTACACGTGCAAATGGCGACCATATAAACCGTTTGAAACATCCTGGAGGTTGAATCCCTGTGTAAAAGCTGACGGCGCACCCCATGATGTACTAATCATGGTTTTATGTCGAGGTTGGTACCAATAATCATATCCAAACAATGGACTATGCCCTGGTTTCTCCCACCTAAGATATAGCAATATCAGAAATAATTAGTTTCCCTGTAAGAAATTCGCGGGTTTAAATGGGTTTGAGTGTTTTGGGAGAACCTGCAAACACATTTAGCTAATCGGGTCATGTTTGGGTCGGCCTGATGGGTTCATGGGCTGACTAGTTTACTTATACTTATTTTTTTTAAAACAGATCGAGTTATACAGTTTAAACATAATTATTTTACGTACATTTATATTTATGATCGTAAACTTGTAACTTTAGAGTACTAATATGAAAAATAATTAAATTTGACAAAAAAATTTCAGGTTAAGCGGGTCATTTTTCTGTCAGTCCATGAAAACTGATGTGGATTATTTTGGGTTTGGCTCGCTTATTTCGGTTTCATGCGCACATCTACCAGAACTAGTAAAATAGTGTACATGGTTTGACCGATAACTCAAACCGCCTAACCACCTCATTTCACCACTTTTAAACATACAAAATTAAATCATATTATATGTAACTAGCTAATTACCTTCCTTTCACATTAAAATTCGAGTCAAGTAGAAGAAACCCGTTCCCTTCCGCCTTCCCTTCTTTGTCTCCAAGGCACGAGACCATTATGTCACCCGAAGCAAGACAATGAGCTGTGTGGGGATACGCAAGCCCAGTTTTACTAGCAATGTCAGCAGGCTCAACCGCCTTATGGAAGGCGGGGGCCCGCGGATCCTTTTGTGTATCAACAACGTATATTCGACCTGACCTGAAAAACATGAAACAGAAACAAAAGTTTATGAGACTGAGCTAAAACTAGCTTGGTGACAATCAAAAGTCAACTGTTTTCTCGCTGGCGGTTAAGGATACGTACACGAGAGCCGGGAGAACAAGGAACCGACGCGAGGTGGTTGAATCATTGTAACAAGAACTGCAAGCATTCCAACCGGAATGATGTAACTCATCACCTTTGTTTGGCATAGGCAGCCTGTGGATGACTTGTGAATATGTTTTCGAGGTGGGGTCCACGTCAACTGTTCCTAGGAAATCTGGTTTGTCCTTCCCTGTTCCTTGAATATACCAAAAACAAAGAAATGTGTTCTTAATTTATAAAAGAAACCACTAATCTGATTGTAGCATATTATGATAAACTTTTTAATTAAATCTATATTCTATATAAAAACAATACCAAAAAAGCTGATGTGGCGCCACCTAGTTAGTCACCCAACTCTTTTAATCTCTAACGTTATTTACTCGATCGACAAATTAATCCAATATACTAAAATACACGTTGATAACACCATAATTACCAACAGACACTATTCAATGGCACGCATCGTAATTCAGGAACTATAAGCAATTTTCAGTTTAATAAATAATTTACAGATGGTTGGTTTAGGTAAACATGCTTGCTGCTAATTTTCAGTTTATAAATCAATTGCATACTTGCTGCTAGGGCTGTAAACGAACCAAACCGAACGTTCGTGAACAGTTCTGCGGGAAGTTCGTTAATGTTCGTTCATTTAATAAATGAAAGAACATAAACAAAAATTGTGTTTGGTAAGCTTAACAAATGAACACGAACAGAGGTCGTGTCTGTTCAATTGTGTTCGTGAATGTTCAGTAATGTGTTAGTTCGTTCGTTAATGTTTGTTTGTGTTCGTTTATGTTCACCCGGTTACGTTGGCTTACATATATATGTTCATTTATTAGAATTTTACTATTACGATCTTTTTTTACTGTTACTATTTTAATATAATTATGTTAACGATTACTATGTTCAGCTTTTTTGGATATTATGTGGTGTACTTACGGATTTTTGGGTGATTTTGTGTTGATTTAGTGATTATTATTCTCAAATTAATATATGTTTGTTGGCTTGTGTTTGTTTATGCTCATTCAGTCATTTGTGTCCGTTGGTGTCCTTTAGTGGTCGTTTGGGTCCGTTTATAAAATTAATTGTTGGATTAATTTCTATTCCGGCTCACAAGTCGGTGAACCGGGCCTAAGAGGTTTTAACAAGTCGGTTAAAGTCTAAGGGGTATTATGAAACATTCCATATGCTTGGTGGCCAAGTTCACCTTGTTGGCCAAGTTGACCTTGTTGCCCAAGTTCACCTTGGTGGCCAAGTTGAGTGGTGACCACATATTATGCTTGGTGACCAAGTTGGGTTACTAGTATAAATACATGTACAAAGTTAGTGTTAGACACAACATCACAACAACAACAACAAACACAACAATCACCACCATCACTACCAAAGTTATTGTAATCAGTTTTTTGAGTTATATTTTCTGGTTATAATATAAGTCGGTTATTTACAAATTGCGCGTTAATTATCGTTTATCCTTCTTGATTAATGAGCGAACACGAATAACAATTATTATGTATTATTAATCAACTATAAAATACAAAAAGTAACAAATCTAATCATAACTCTTGGTTAAAAGTAATTGTGATAATTCTTAACTAATATACGATTTAAATAATATATTTAATCTAATCCAGCATGATATTACCTTATGTTATGTACTTCAACTAAGCAGTTGAACTGCATAATGTGTTGACTTTCTTATAACTACCTTTGTTCTTCCATGTATGTACTTTAGTTTTCGTTGGGTGTACTTCAGTTGTACTTTTGGTTTACTTGGGGTACATCAGTAGTACTAAATTTGTTTCTATTGTCCTCAATTAAATGTCACCTCTTTATCGTCACATTTCTGCCTATCTTCTGGTTTGTTAATTAACGGCTTATTATCAACTAGCTCTGGTTCTGATATATGGTTAGTCACCTTTCAATATTATTCCTTTTAACAATCTTTTTGTGAAGTTTGAGACTGCCTCAATGTTTGTATCTTTATACTTCATTTCTGTTGTTCACTAATATCAAGGAAACAACATACATGAGCGGATTAGTCAGGATTTGATAAAGTTTATAGACTTGTCCGGGTCCTAAGACCACGTGTAGTTAAAACGCCTCACCCTTAGGCATTTTGTCCCATGTGCCATCCCCGTCATCAATTGAGAGTTTTGCAAAAAGTGGCGTAGTGGGCAAAACGCCATAACTCTCCTGCCATAGTTAGATTTATTCCCCTCTCTCTCCTCTCCCCACATACAAATTTATCAAAATTCGTGCCACCATCGCGTTTTGTAGAAAACGCTACCCCAAAACGCCACCTCCAAAACGCCAAGGGGGGCGGTGTTCCCCGGTGTTATGGAGGAAAATGCCTGGATACCGCCACCACTACGGGTGGTCTAAAATAATAACGGTTTTAGCACTCCGTTAATTTAAAAATTCAACACACGCGCAGGGTGTTACCTGCAGCCCATGCTGTAATTGATTTCACTTAACCATTTTTGGGCGGCAATTGTACACTCTACATACCAAAATGAAGTCTTGAACCAACACAGTAATACATACTTCATGGCAACCAAATAGCTTAATGAAATTATGTGGATTCATGCTAAATTGTGCGGATTCATCATCCTATACAACTTCCAACATCCACCAATTGAATTTATTAATTTATGCCTTTAGTTTTAATGATAACGTTTCGTTCGTTTACAGGCGGATGCAGTAAAGTGTACTGAACGGGGCAAACAAAAAACATAGCAAACAAGGCAAGTACTACAACTTTTTGATATTATTTGTAAATTAAGAAAGAACAAAAAGTTGTGTAGCACAACGCTTGTCTGATAAGTGATAACAATGTAGGATAAGTTTATTAGTATGACTGTTTTGCATGCATATTCGGTAATTGCCCCTGTGCAGTACACAGGACTATAAGCTAGTGTACTATGAATTAGGATAGGGGTAAGGTTCATGGGCAAAGCTTAGTGAGTTTTTCGTCCGAAAATTTATATACGTACGTAGCGTAAATTTACCCGTATTTCTAGCCTACCAATTTAGCACATTTTCAGTCAGATGATTTGAAATTTAAATTGTTGACTTTTCTTTGACTGATGTTATGGTCAAAAGTCAAATGATTGAATCAAAAAGGGTCCAGGTCTCTAAAATTTTTGTTTACTCAAACTTGAAATAAAAATGATATTAATAAATCAGACTCCTGATAAAAGCGATGTAGTGTATGTTACATTTATTAAAGTGTTTTATAGAATATTGACTGTTAACTACATTAAAATATTAAATTAAATTCCGAATCTCGTTAAAAGATACTAATAAATAAATAACATACTCCTGAATATAAATACTCTGTATCCGAAACAAAATAAAAACCGGTAACATAATTCACATGATCGAAATCAACTTAATCAGATCGGAGAAGATGAAGATGTATACCTGTGTACACACAAGTGACGTAGATCAGAGACTCTTTGGGCCCACCCATGGCCTCAATCGGCGTAGCGTAACCTGGTCCTGTGTTGCAGCAACCGTGGTTACCGTTGATCGGAGCATGTTCGACTGCTGTAGCCATCGTCTTCCTCTGTAATAATTAATCAATTGCAGACGTATAGCAGATGAAGACGATATATATACAGAGAGGTGACGTGGCAGACGCATATTCGTCACTCCACGTGGGTTAAAGGATAACTTTGTTTCACTTCCAACTCATACTTTATGTGAATTGCATTATCTACCCTCTACAATCCAAATTCAAAATTACTAATTTTACTTACATGTTAATAAGTGTTATACAAATTATAGGGGTGAGAAAGCGGGTCCTGCTCGTATTCGGACCTGAACAGAACCCAATTCATGGTATTCTCTGGACCCGCTGACCCTGTTGAAAATAACCGTTTAGGTTGGTTTAGGTCTTATAAGTCTTAAGGATCTCACGGGTCTTCCTCAGTTTATGTTGACCCCCAATAACATAAGAACAATTTCATTAGATTATGAAATTAAGGTTGTGCTTGAGCACAATTTAACAACTATAATTAGTATAATGTATTTATGAGTATGGTAAACAACTGACTTTGTATACTAATAAAAATAAAACCTTTAGATCAACACGTAATGGACCATCGATGTTTGATGATGGAGTATTGAAATTAGAAGTATAAACTTTGACCTGTGACTCTCTTCGTCTTTATGTATGAACCATGGATCTTCCCTCTTGATCACGAAGCATGTTAAAACTTGAAGCATAGGGTGCACTGCTTTGGTACTTACTAATTAGTTTATGTAATTATGTCTTTACAGTTGTTATAACTTATATTTTGTCATGGTGACTATATTTGATTCAGTAACACTGCAAATTGGATTGGCAAGGTTGTTGGTTTGTGATCCGGTTTTTGAAAACGTGGATGATCGAAGGTAGCAGATTGTTGAGTTGCCCAATTTGTGTTTTAACAATGAACTAAATTGTAAAAGTTCTGTGACTCGTTTAATCTTCTAACATAGCTACTTTTCTTCTTAAGTATAACATTTGTTTCTTACTTATAATTTTAAAATAACTTATGTTGTAACATATTTTTGGTTATTCTATATGTTGTAAACAAAATAGATATGCTGAAAAAAATGTCGAGTCAAAATACATATACAATGCGGACTATTTTAAAATGAAGAGGTTAAAGTTGGATTAAACCAAAAGTCGAGGGGCAAAAATGTTTAAATGGTAGGCATGTCTATGCATGAGGCCGTATTAGTGGGTAAAATACAACGTTATAGACCAAAGTCCACAATGACCTTGACTTGAAGATATTACATGGACGGATAAGATGCTTGACACGTGTTACCAATTATAAGTTACATATATAAAACAACTAATTATAAGGTTGGTCTATGTGATTTAGATGCAAACAATTTTGATGCAAGTGAAGATGATAACGGCCGAATCTGATGCTTCACGCCGACTTCATAGGGGACGACCACGGCAAGATAGAGACGTAAATATGCTGGGTTGTGGTTGTACATCGAATGCATCAATGGTCGCGAGATGTGTGCTACTCACCTGATGAGTCTATGAAAAACGAAACTAGTGACTCTAATCATAAACGAGACACGATAACTCACTGTCAGGCAACCGAGCACGCCACATGGGGCCTTGAAAGACGATCTGATGACATCTTAGAGTTATGCAAGGTAGTTATTTGTGCATAACAATAAAATTCATTTTATCTTATTTTAAAAATTGCATGATGAAAGAAAATAATATAAATGTAACGTTGTGTCCTTTTCCTTGAAATTAAACACAAAAAGAACGAGAAATATTTGTTTACTGTTCATTTATGTATAATAGATGTTTCCTTGGCGTGTTTGGATTTTTTTATTTAGCTTGTTCGTTTGTTTTTTTTTTGTAAGACGTTGTGTTTAGCTAAGCAATAGTCTTGCATATATATAACCATTGTGTATTGTACATGTTCACAAAATATTTTCCTATCAATATATTAATATCAAGTATTTTATTACACATAGAGTTATATGAATCCAAATCCTCTTTGTCTTTGTGTGTTATGATCATGCACAACCACAACATTTGCATGTGCACCAAATTGTTCAAAATACCTTTTGAAATTATTTTCAGTTCCCGTTGATGCTAGACCACCCAAAAATATCTTTCTTGTCCGGTTAAGACAATGATAACTTTGAATGTTGCTACTCTTTCAAATGATTGTGTTATGGTTTCTATAGGAACTTGTTTGTACCTCAACCTAACGTTTTAATAATATATTTAATAACAATATATTATTATCGATCAAGAACTCAACTAAAAGACTTACAATTGATAAATTTAATATTATGTCATCGATATGGTGTTTTTCCTTGATGACTCTCAACTACAGCAGGATATGCAAAGACAACAAAACCAAAACACGGGTTGGGCCATTACATTATGTTTGTACATGGGAATCCCAAACACCCTGATAGGGTTTGATATGCTATATATTGAATTTTGATAAGATAGTAGGGATAAAAAGGAAGAATGGTTTTATTATTATAAACATAAAGAAAGATTACAAGATATTCTCGGGTCTAGCCCTCTCTCACCGCATAGACGGGAGCCATGACATGTCATCTTAAACCTAAAACATACTCTCCTCTCTCTATTGGCTATTGACACCTATTTATAAAAGTATAATTACACTTAACCCCCTCTCAAAATAGACAAATGACAATTAAGACTAAAACTAGAATATGATTCTTATCATTACTTCCCCCTTCAAAAAAGTCTTGTCCTCAAGACTGGAATCGGCTAACTAATTTCAAATCCAACATGGAGATCGTCTTGGTTGCGTCTTCAGGTGGTCGACCCTGCCCATGCACTACCCACAAATGATATGAACCAACAACACCCGCAACAACCTGACTTGCAATCTTGCACCAACCATGACACAGTTTCCCTAACAAATCTGATATAAGGTTTGTATACGGATCAGGTGGTTTAGGATCCTCATCCAAAACAAACAGCTTCAAAGCAAAAGCAGGAGGTCGGGTATAGTCGAACCAACCAAAGTCCCAACCCGAGTTCCACTCAAAGGTTTGAACAACAAGCAATTTACTACCAATTCGGTCTTGACTCGGGTGATTATTAGGGATTAAGAAATCCTTGGAACCACCGTGTCGACCAGCAGATTGGATGGTCACTCCCTCAAGTGCAATTGAAATTAATTGCAACCCCGAATCATAGAGAAACACAATTGAAGTAACTGGGATCTGAGCGGCATCCTTAAATCCGGTCTTCCCCTCCGGTAGTGATTGTCCAGCTATATTGAAGCCCAATATGGCTAACGGGCCTAAATCTGGAGAGTCCCGACCCAAAATAATTTCCTGCTCCACACCTGGGTCCAAAGCCCACTGGCATACGACCCAAATATCACCAACCAGCCCTAATTTGGCTTGGTCGGTTGATTGCATGTCAGATCTGGGTAGATTATTACTCACGCCAAACGAATTGGCTTCAGAATGGGTGATTATTGCCTCCAATTGAACGAGTAGAGATGGAGAATTAGGAATAAAGCCTGAGAAACGATCCACCACATAGCCAATTTCCAAATCTAGAGACGGATCTGGTAGTGTAATACATTTTGAATCAGATCTGGATGTTAATGTCGAGACTTCATGTTCCGATTTAGCTGAATCCAAAATCGATGGTGTAGGTGTAATAGATTTTGAATCAGATCCAGAGAAAATCTCGCCGGAAAATTCAGATCTCGACGAACCATCGACGTGCCTCTTCTCTGGCATGACTCCAGTATCGCCATGCGACATCAGATAGCCATGGCCAAGTGATTTTTCATCAGATATGGAACTTATAGCCTCCAATTGAGATAATAATGATGGTGAAGTAGGAAGAGAACCGAAGGAAAGATCCACCACACTGTCAATTTTCGGATCTGAAGACAGATCTAGAAGAAGTGACGGAGATCTAGAGATTAATCTCGATACATCATAAGCAGATTTAGGTGAATTGGAATTTTGAGGTCCAGGTTTGGCTACGTCAGTCTCCTGTTGCTTCATCAAGTTAAGAAACCTCCGTCGAAACTCCACCGATTCAGCCCGATCCTCCTCCAATAACTTCAGATTGGATTTGATTCCAATGACATCCTTCTGTAATTGCTGGATTTGAAGCTCATGGGCATCCAATCGATAGCTCTGAGTTAGGGTTTCCATGATTGAAGAAAGAAAAAACGGCAGGTCAAAGGCAAGGTCGGGCCAATGATAGGGTTTGATATGTTATATATTGAATTTAGATAAGATAGTAGGGATAAAAAGGAAGAACGATTATATTATTATAAACGTAAAGAAAGATTACAAGATATTCCCGGGCCTAGCCCTCTCTCACCGCATACACGGGAGCCATGGCAATGCCATCTTAAACCTAAAACATACTCTCCTCTCTCTATTGGCTATTGATACCTATTTATAAAAGTATAATTACACTTAACCCCTTCTCAAAATAGACAAATGACCATTAAGACTAAAACTAGAATATGATTCCTATCACACCCCCAAAGTAAGATAATTCAAAGAATCCTAATTTTTATACATGAAAACTCACATAAAAAAACTAAGAAAAATACAAATGCAAAGAAGGTACCACTAACACCGCAAAGCAGCACCAACCATCGCAGCCACCTCTTCGATGTTACCTCTTGTCGTCGGTGTCAAAAACTTAAACCAGATTCTTATTACTTTCAAATAGATTCAAAATTACAAATCCAAGCAATCTGTTCTTTGCAATATCCAAAGAACACTACACTACACTACACGAGCAATTGATTGAGATTAACAGATTAAACAAAATCTCAACATACGAACAAGAACAAGATTGGAAATCACATAAGCTGTGAATCCTGAACAGAGAGTTTTACCACAAAGGTTTTTTTGTGTGTTAAGAAAAATGTGTCGGCAAAAAGTGTGTTGTAAACGTAAACCCTTTCTTGAATATATAATAGAAAGTGTAGGTCGGTCCAGCAACTCCAAGAAGCTTGTAGGCCAGGCCCAAAAACACCTAGACTACTATCAAGAAAGAGACCACATCTCCAAGCCCAAAACCGAATGAAACTCACCAGCCACACACCGAAATAAAAACAAGATATTAGAAAAATAAGCATAAGCTTTATAGATTAAAAAGATATAAAACTGATGTAACCAACCATTATTTCAACACCCCCCCCCCCTCAGTTTTATATCTAAACACATTAAACAATCCCAAGTTCTGTAACATAAAAGCGTGTTGACTTACCGAAAGACCTTTAGTAAACACGTCGGCCAGTTGCCTGTCAGACTTTATTGACACGGTCTTCATAATACCGGAAGAAATTCTTTCTCGCAAGAAACAAGTTAACCTCAAAATGTTTTGTTCGATTGTGAAAAACAGGATTTGCAGCGATGGATATGGCTGCACTATTATCACAATGTAAGGATACGGGAAGATCAAATTTAACATTTAACTCATTCAACAAATTTTTTATCCAAATAACTTCTTCAGTACATGCACACATAGCCCTGTACTCTGCCTCCGCAGATGACCGGGAAACAATCAACTGTTTTTTTCTTTTCCAAGAAACAAGAGAATCACCAAGAAAAATACAAAAACCTGTCACAGATCTTCGAGTATCTAGACACTTTGCCCAGTCCGAATCAGAATAACCAGACAGATTAAAAGAAGCACCCTTTTTGAATAAAACTCCTAACCCATGAGCCTTTTTTAAGTACCTCAACAACCTTAGACCTATTTGCAAATGGGCGTTAGAAGGTTTATGCATGTACTGACTTAAAAACTGATCAACATAGCAAATATCTGGTCTTGTATGTGAAATATATATTAATTTCCCAATTAATTTTTGATATCCGGTAATATTTGTCAAAACAAATTTATCTTTATCACACATATTCGTAACAACATAATGTTGTTCGATAGGAGTGTTAACTGGTTTGCATGCACTCATGCCATACTCAGCTAACAACTCCATGCAATATTTTCTTTGAGATAAACAAACCCCTTCGTCTGATCTCACAACTTCAATACCCAAAAAAATTTAAGAAGACCCAAATCTTTAATCAAAAAATTTGATCTTAACATTTGTTTTACTTCTTCTATAGCATTTTCATCATTCCCAGTCACCACTATATCATCAACATAGACAAGTAAAATGACCATCACAGATTTTTCTGACTTAATAAACAAAGAATAATCACACATAGACTGGGTAAAACCCATTTTTAATAATGCATAAACAAGTTTAGCATTCCACATACGTGGTGCTTGCTTTAGGCCGTAAAGTGACTTAACAAGTTTACACACACGAGTATCATTTGTTGAAAAGTATCCATCAGGTAATTTCATATAGACATCTTCATGTAAGTCACCATACAAAAAGGCATTATTAACATCTAATTGAAACAAAGGCCAATTATTTTCAACAGCTAGACTTATAACACACCTAACGGTTACCATTTTAACAACCGGAGAGAAGGTTTCATCAAAGTCAATTCCTTCTTTCTGGTTGTAACCTTTAGCTACTAAGCGGGCCTTATATCTATCAATTTCACCATTAGACTTATATTTTATTTTATACACCCACCTACAACCTATAGCTTTTCTATCTTTAGGCAAATCAACAAGTTTCCATGTGTGATTTCTATAAAGAGCATTCATTTCATCATTCATGGCATTAACCCAATTAGAATCTTTTGAGGCCTCATAGTAATTTTTGGGCTTAACAGTTTTGTTGAGACTGGAAACAAATGAAAAATTCTCAACAGACAAATTAACCACTTTTTCAAGGCCATACTTAACTTTGCCTTCCACGACAAAATCACTAAGTTTTTATTGGCAAACCAGAACTCCTAGAAGACTTTCTAAAAGGAGCTTGACTAGGAACACCCTCAGAAGAGCTGACATTTTCAGTTTCGACATTTTCATTTACAACTCTAGGTGTGTAAGGCCCCGTTACCGGTAGCCCTACTTTGGTGTTGGATTTACTCATAAACACAGTTTTTATAAATCAGAGTTAATTAAAACTTTCACGGAATATAAAACATTAATCATTTGTTACAAAACATTTAATCTTTTCTTTAAAACCATAACATAAGACATCATAGTTAAAACATCGTTTCTTCTATCTTCATATGCCAGTCGTTCAATCCATGCCATGTGTCATCCTCATACCTTCTCGATAAACATATATACCTGCGTGTATACTAAAAGTCAGCTACGCTGAGTGAGTTCTAGTTAATCAGACGACAGACAATACATACACATATCTTACATACATACATATCTTAACCTTGTATAAATATCCATAAGAGGACGTCACATAATATCTATTAAAATAACTATTACTATTACCCTACTATCTATATTCTCCATAGAATGACACTCTCTATATATATTCTCCATAGAAGGAACATCCTATATACTTCCATAGAAGGAACACTATACTTTCCATTAAAGGAACACTATGCTTTCCATCAAAGGAACTCTGGGCTTTCCATTAAAGGAACACAGGGCTTTCCATTAAAGGAACACTATGCTTTCCATTTAAGGAACACTCTATATATTATCCATAGAAGGAACTCTATACATAACTTATCATTTAATATCAATATAAGGAGACAATCACCGCTATTATTTCAATACATGCAATATCCGAAGATCGTTCACGTATAGTCAAGTAATCATCCCTGAATTACACACAATATCCATATCTTTATTTATAACCTAACGGTACATGCAATATCCGGAGGTCGTTCACGTACCGACAAGCAATCAATCGTATCTAACACATATATCATACATGGCATACACCTACCATTTAAGTTAAGTGTATTAACTGTCACATCGAGTATGCACACAACCCCGAAAACATAACAAGGAAATGGGGCTAGAAACTCACTTGAACTCGGTTACTTCTTCCGTTAATGGTTACTCCTTTCTTTGGCTGTGTAAGGCTAGCTGTATAACAATTACGCGTATCAATTAACTATCACTACCCATAACGCGTTCCTTCCTGGTCTAATTATAACCCTCAACGAACGGGGGTTCGGGGGCAGCACCCCTGACAGCGGGGTTCTAGGGGCGGCAGCCCATAGCAGGGTCCAAGGGGCAGAGCCCCTGGCTGGGGTCGAGCTGCCAGGTCAGCTTGGAAAAATTTTATTTACATTAACTGTCTTAACACATTTTTCATTAGGATTTTTAATTACTATCTAACTCGTTAACTCATTTTCTATAACGAATTAAGCCTAATTCGTTGGCTAATTCGTTATCAATTTACAGTCTAATTCGTTACAAAATCCTCCTTCATTCGCTATAACGAATGGCCTAGTTCGTTATCTCAATTATAACGAACTGAGTCTGATTCGCTAACTGATTCGTTACCTTATCTTCATCTGATTCGTTACCCAGACACGGCCTAATTCGTTATCTGAATAATGACGAATGGTGAGTAACGAATCGCTTGATTCGTTATTTGAATCATAACGAACTGGGTAGCCAATTCGTTATCTTGACAGAACGAATGGGCGAGTAATGAACTACCTGATTCTTTATCTTAATTATAACGAATCATCTAGTTCTTATCCAGACTTTGACCCTTGGGTCAAAGTCAAAATCATCAAGAACAATAACAGTCAACATATCTTAGATCTGCAATTAAACCTTCAATTCTTAACGAAATATCATGATTTTGGTATCATTGGAATCGTCTATGCAGCGCCTACAAACCCCAAGGGTCCAATCATCCAAATATATGAGATTCCATGGTGCGATTTATGTATATACCTACGGGTTTTTCATTCCAACAATTAACCTATCAAACTGTAATCGATTTCAGTAAGTTTAGTTTTGTTGGATTCGTTTTTACCATACTAACACAGATCTATGATTTCCCAAACCAAACCGAACCTATATGAACGATTTCTAAATATAAGTGTACCTTAAATGAGTCGTTCTACGAACACGAGCTGGTCTTAATGTTGTTTAGGTTTGACACGATGATCTAGCACCAACAAGCTCGGGTTTTCAACTTTGAATCTAGGCTCGGGTTAAAGGATGGTGTGTGTGTTTCTCAATGTGTAGGCTATGGTGTAGTGATAGATAATAATGGAAAGGATTAGGGTTTAAGGGGTATTTATACTCCCTTAAGCCCATGGGCCTAAGGCCCACCTTTTCTTTTTGGCCCATAATTAATTCCATCTACTTAGCCTACTTGAACCATCTTATTATTACGTCATTATTTCTCTACCAATTTTAGTAAACTTTTCCAACGTTAACGAATAATACATTAAATATTATTCTTGGAAATTTTGGGATGTTACAAGGTGGATCTACCTCACTAGAGCCGTCTCTAGAACTACCAGAGTTTGAAGTATCAGTTTCATCTGAAGTCCTTGAGTTGCTACTAGGCTGCTGATCCTCACTAGAGTGATCAATGTGCACCCCACATCATCATCGGGATTTACATGATTTAAGGAATTTTTGGAGACTTCTTCATCATATATATCAAAAAAGTTTAAATTGTTAACAGATAAAGACTCACATTTTTCAAAAGATTTTGCTGAAACACTATTTTTAAAAGGAAAGATATTTTCATAAAACTTTACATCTCTTAAAAAATAACTTTTTTATTATCTAAACTTCACAACTTATAACCTTTTTTTATTAGAATAACCTATAAAAACACATTTCTCATACTAACTTTCAAATTTATCGTGAACATTTAAAATTGTACTAAAACATAAGCAACCAAAGTTCCTTAAATGTATTAGCGAGGGCTTAAAGCCAAAAAAGCACTCATAGGGACTTTTACCTTCTAACACAGAGGATGGTGTCCTGTTAATAAGGTAGGTAGCAATTAGAACACATTCAGACCAAAAAGAAAGGGGAACACTCCCTTGAAATAAGAGTGATCTAGCAACATTTAGTAAATGCCTATGTTTCCTCTCCACAACACCATTTTGTTGTAGAGTGTAAGTACATGTGGTATGATGAATGACACCTTTGTCTCTAAACAAGCTTTGAATTTGATTATTAACAAACTCAGGCCCATTATCACTTCTGCAACCTTAATTTTCCTATCAAACTGGTTTTTTTAACAAATTGAAAAAACTCTCAATATTAAAGAAAACTTCATCTTTGTTTTTCATTAAAAAAATCCACACAGCTCTTGTGTAATCATCAACTATAGTTAGAAAAAAATCTATAGCCTTCCTTACTTTTAACTCTATATGGACCCCATACATCCACATGTATAAGGTCACCGACATGTTTAGAATGATGATCACTTAAAGGAAATGGCTCCCTATGTTGTTTAGCCATATGGATAATCATGTTTTTGAAAGTTAAACTTCAAATCAGTTTGTAAGACATTTAAAACATTATCAGAAGGATGTCCTAGCCTAGTATGCCACATATTTAAAGTATCAAAATTACTTAAGCACACCTTAAAAGAATTAGACCCATCACCACAGAAATAAAGACCATCAACTTGATTACCAGTCACCAAGACTCTCCTTGTGAGTAAATCCTGAAGATAACAATTATTTTCATCAAAGATACTTTAATTTTACTATCCTTAGCAAGTTTATGAACAAACAACAAATTCACATGATACGCAGGAACCACAAGCACATCAGTTAAAATAACAGTTTCACTTAATTTTATACTACCAATTTTAGACACTATAGCATTTGAACCATTAGGATGCTTTACTGTTACATTAAGTTCAGAGACATATATCTGATCAAAAACGTTTTTATCAGATTTTACCATGTGCTGATTGGCACCTGAATCTACAATCCATCCAGAATTACTTAAGGATGGAAAGCTACAAGCAAAACAGAAAACTCTATCACTGAAACTACTAGCAGAAAAAGAGCCAAGTGGTTTACCTCCTACATGAGAACCTGAAGTTCCTTCTCCTGTTTTTTCATTCAACATACTCAACAGTTTAGACACTTGATCAGGAGTAAGAGAAGTTCCTGAACTACACACAGATTTACCATAATTATGTTGAACAACATTATTAGACGCAACATGTTTATTAGATTGATTATATGATTGACCCCATTTTGACCTTGGTCCCGGAGGGTATCCAACAATTTCAAAACATCTTTCAACAGTGTGCCCAACTTTATTGCAATTAGTGCACTTAAGGTTAGGGTTAGGCCCTCTATTGAACTTCTTTTTTGACTCAAAAGACTGGTTATTTTAGAAAAGAACCCCATATTTTGGGTTTGAGTTTTTATAGTTCCACTAGAGTTCCTATGGGACTCCTCTCTAGACATAATTGAGAAAGCAGTTTAATAGTAGGTAAAGGATCTTTAGTTAGCAAAGACGTTCTAACAGACTGATATACATCATCAAGACCCATCAAAAACTGCATAAGTTTTATCAAAGGATTAAAATCATTAAATCTTTATGATGCGTTGCAACTACAAGAGGGCAATTGAACCATAGCATCAAATTGTTTCCACATAGTGTTAAGTCTATGATAATAATCTGATACAGTACTACCATTTTGATTAACAGAATTAATCTTTTGATATAAACTAAACACAGCAGAACCATCAACCTTATCATATGTTTCTTTTAATTCAACCCACACATCTAAAAGCAACTTTGGAAAAAACTTGACCTAGGTACAACTCATCAGAAACAGAATTGAGAATCCATGAAAGGACCACAGAATTACACATATCCCATTGTTTTGCAAGAATTTCATTTTCAGTTGATCTCTTACAAGATCCATCAATAAAACCGATTTTATTCTTAACTTGTAGGGCAAGTAGCATAGCATTTGCCCATACAGTGTAATTCTCTGTTCCTTTCAATTTAATATTCACCACTGTTAAGGTGCTAGAATCACTTGCATGAAGGTGCAAGGGATCGCTAGCATCCAGCTTGCTAATCTCAGTAACATTAGAGCTACCCGAATCACCCATATATCAAACAAGAAACAAACAAGCATGCAAGCAATCACGCATACAGAGTCACAAATTAACTGGTCCAACTAGCCCAACATCAACAAGGCCTATTGCCAACAGAAAATAAATGATATGGAAAGATCTCACCAGGATTTTAGCAAGCCAACGATATGAATCACCTTCACTTAGGGTTATTCTTCAATCTCAGAATATGGATAGCTTTCAGAGAGTTACAGCAACACGAACAAGAAATTAGGGTTCCAAGATGAAAAAACCCTAGAACACATATCTACCAGCGGAAGAACCTGAATCACATCAATTAACAATCGATCAGAACCTTTATAGCTCTTGATACCATGTCAAAAACTTAAACCAGATTCTTATTACTTTCAAATAGATTCAAAATTACAAATCCAAGCAATCTGTTCTTTGCAATATTCAAAGAACACTACACGAGCAATTGATTGAGATTAACAGATTAAACAAAATCTCAACATACGAACAAGAACAAGATTGGACATTAAGCTGTGAATCCTGAACAGAAAGTTTTACCACAAAGGTTTTTTTGTGTGTTAAGAAAAATGTGTCGGCAAAAAGTGTGTTGTAAACGTAAACCCTTTCTTGAATATATAATAGAAAGTGTAGGTCGGTCCAGCAACTCCAAGAAGCTTGTAGGCCAGGCCCAAAAACACCTAGACTGCTATCAAGAAAGAGACCACATCTCCAAGCCCAAAACCGAAAGAAACTCACCAGCCACACACCGAAATAAAAACAAAATATTAGAAAAATAAGCATAAGCTTCATAAATTAAAAAGATATAAAACTGATGTAACAAACCATTATTTCAACAGTCGTAGCATCGACCTGAACCACCATCGCTTCTCCGTTCCTGTGACGTAGTTATAGCCAACAACATCGCCTAATAAGTTAATAACTATGCACAACGGTTAATCGCCAATATATTCTAAGTCTCCAACCCTAATCCGGTCTAAGGGAAATCAACAAGGTGAAATTTGCGTTGAATTCAATGAGTGTTCAAAGCAGGTGGAAAAAGTTTGTAAGCCACATACACTGAAAAAAGCAAAAAGACAAACGAAATTACAAATATGTCTGGGTACCGTAGCAATTTGTTTTCCTTTTTATATATAGGATAATAGTATACACGTATGTAAATTACGTGTTTATATCACCTACTTAGGCTATGTGTTATGGAGTGGCTTTAAAACCATGTTAAAATTTAATGTTAATATCACGTAGGCAAATAGTGGGGTTTTAACCATAAAAGCCCGCCCCTTTAGATTCTGGTCCATCATTTGTCAACTTCCTTTGCCGCCTGTTAAAATTTTAAAGCCCCCCCCCCCCCCCCAACACCCACACACACATGCATCCCTGATGTGGTGTTTGGGATGGTAAGCCAATAAAGACCCTTCACATAAGTTATATCGTCCCCTTATGAAGCCCACAACACTCAACTTTAGCATTACCAATAAAGGTGATTTTTAGAGTGAATAACGAGTCTTAGGTGTCACTTGTCTCGTCCTTTCACTCTCTTGCCCACTTCAAATCCACAAAAAACACTTTTTTTCTCCTCTCTCCCCCATCTCCTCTCACATACTCGTTTTTGAGGATTCTTTCACAAGAATTCAACCATGCCTTTATCTTCTCCATTTAACCATCTCTCTTCTCCACCTCATATTCTCTCACTTCTAAAACACCTAAAAATCTCCTATCGGATATGGTCTTACTAAAGAAAAATTGCATATGAATTTAGAGCATCCACAATTCAGAGTTTTAAAAGTTGTTTTTGAGTGTTTTTTACATGTCATCAGTTTTTACCTACTGCCATATTGGGGACATCATTTTTATAACTCCTTTTTAGACAAGTTCTCGGGTAAAAACTAGAAAAAATGATATGGAGGTGAGGCCTTTTGCAAGTGGCAGGAGAGGTGGGGGGTGTAAAATGCGGTGATGATATGAAAATGTTTTTGGAAATCCGTTTTTTTGTGTGTTTAAAAAATGATATTTTTATGACATGTCAACTAACTAGGCGTGTTTGTTAGTATTTTTATGCCTCTTTGTGGATGCTCTTAAAAACATATGAAACATGTTAATTTTTAGGTGTTTATGTACATAATAATTAAGCATATTGTGCGTAAGACAAGAAATATATATAAATAATTGATTAAAAAGTTAAAGGATATATGGTGGTTGCTAAAGAGCTAGTATTGAACTTGTGATTCTTTTGTTTTTATAGAAAGAAATTATGAAGTTCTAGAAAAGGACGATGACTTGGTGATAACATTATTGTGACAGTAATAAGATTCTTACATATTAACATTTCTTGTGACCAAAAATATTGTAATGTGGGACACATAAGTTAATAGACTTCTCATTCTATTTGCAGGTGAGATGCCATAACCTTCACTCAATCTGCCAACCCCTCATTTATTGCACACCACCATCAAACAAACAAAAAAAAACCAATCACACACCACTTCAACTCTAACTCAACTCAACAACACCCAAATGAAATCCATCATCTTTCTACTATTTTCTTCAATCCTTTTGCACACCCAGATCAAATTATCATCTGGGGTTTCAGTTTTAGACTCTAATTCAGTGAAAAAAGATGATCTTGATACAATTGAGAAGAATGTTTGGGCAGAAGATGAGTTCATGGAGTCTGAAACCAGTAGGAGAGTGTTGTTGATGAGGAAAAGGTATATAAGTTATGAGACTTTAAGGAGGGATGTTGTGCCTTGTGGTACACCTGGCTCTTCATATTATAATTGCAGAAGGAATGGGGTTGCAAATCCTTATAATAGAGGATGCCAAATTATTACATTTTGTGCTAGAGATGCTATCAATTCATGATCTTGAATTGTGCATTTTGGTGATGAATATATATATTTTATTTGGTTCATGTATTTTTTGGAATTATAAAACATTGTATCATCTGCTTGTATATCCAATAAAGTTTGTTGTTAGCTTGTCTTGATCATGTTACTGTTAGAAATGTTATTTATTTTGTTGTGTTCACTTTTTTGATGATTTGAATGTGTGGTACACATTATTATTATGATTAAAAGAAAGTAGCTATCTATTGCGCTATGATGGAGATGTGTAATTAAGATGTCTATTTATCTATCATCAAAGCGTCTTGAAACGTATAAAACTAATCCATTTTTAAGAATATACTGAAAATGAAAAAGTGGCTCATGTTTGTACATTTTAAAACATTTTTTATAGTACATGAATATATACACTTAAACAAATAATGTCGTATTTACGGCTATACAAGTAAAAAGCTTGTGTTAGACATACGTATATTGTGATGCAAATGATGAAAAACATGACATTCTATGGATGCTTGGTAGCATCGGTTGTACACACTGGGTTTGGAAAATGTATTTGATCCGCTTGCAAGGCTAATATATGAGAGGCGATTAGTGATTACCAATACCCGACGATCACTATTCGAGCGGTGGCTCAAATAATTTGTGTGTCCATTGATCATGCTTGGCGAAATGAAAGAGAATAACCAATAGCTACATGTCTAAATACTGAATACAATGAATAATCTCAACGATCCCGCTTTGTGTAGCCATATGTAATGCCTCCACAACAATAACGGAAAAATAACAGTGAGAGTGGGTCTTTTTGTCTCACCCCCTAAACTGGCTTGGAATTCCTTTATGGGAGTTCCATTTACCGAAACCAGAGGCATTGCCGTCGATACACATCAGTTGAACATATTCACACCATAGACGCAAAAAGCCCATTCAATCTAACATTGAATCCAAAAGTTCTTAGTTGAAAGTGTCGAAGGCCTTCTCAAAGTCTCCCTTGAAAATCATGCCTCAACTTTTTGTCCTTTTTACCAGGGGTGTTCTAACTAAGATATATATGAAATTTTGGATAGTGAGTTTCAGAACTCGTATCCGAAATTTCATATTCTGATTTTAAATTATGAAAATATATTATTATTTGATAGTTTTATAAAAATATATATATTTTTTAATTTTTTTTCGAATATTTGAAAATTGTTAGGAAACTTCTGATTAATATTTATTTTCGTTATAATTTATAAAAAATATATTAGATAATTTAGATATTTAATATCCAAATATCCAAAACTTTTCAAAAATGTTTATCGAATTCGAAAAGCAGATATCTAAAATTCGAATATCCGAAATTCGTATACTGTCGGTTCAAAATTCCATATTGGGTTACGGATTTATTTACATAGGTCTACTATTCATCCACGGGTATAACTCAATGATCATCAACATTCCGTCTAAAATATTTCAACTTTCCCCAAAAGCATATTCAACTTCACCTGTAACTGACCTTATTACGTTGCTAGTTGTTAAGTCACTTAGCTAGTATATAAAGTAAACAATCCAATTCGGTTGGGTCAAGAGGATGTCATGTTCCTAACACCACTTGGGGGGTGTTTGGCCTAGCTTTTTTATTTTGGCTTATGCTTATATTTTAAATTAGCTTATAGTTTATTTTATATTATTTGATAAGCTATTTTCAAGTGTTTAGATTAGATTATATCTTACAAGTTAATTATATGTCTTAATAATTTGTTAAATCTGCCATTCTTTAATTTGTGAGAGTAATAAGGTGCTTCAATAATTACTAATCTATCACCATTTGAAAGAAAATGAGCGACATACAATTTTAAACAAATAATTTTATTCAAATAAGCTAAAAAACCATCTTCACATAAGCTTCTCTAAATGAGCTTATATAAGCTCATAAGCATAAGCTTAAAAAGCTAAACCAAACACTAAAATAAGCTTATTTTGTAGAAAAAGCTAAAAGAGCTGTAAGCTTTGTTAAAAAAGCTACTGTCGGTTCAAAATTCCATATTGGGTTACGGATTTATTTACATAGGTCTACTATTCATCCACGGGTATAACTCAATGATCATCAACATACCGTCTAAAATATTTCAACTTTCCCCAAAAGCATATTCAACTTCACCTGTAACTAACCTTATTACGTTGCTAGTTGTTAAGTCACTTAGCTAGTATATAAAGTAAACAATCCAATTCGGTTGGGTCAAGAGGATGTCATGTTCCTAACACCACTTGGGGGGTGTTTGGCCTAGCTTTTTTTATTTTGGCTTATGCTTATATTTTAAATTAGCTTATAGTTTATTTTATATTATTTGATAAGCTATTTTTAATTGTTTGGATTAGATTATATCTTACAAGTTAATTATATGTCTTAATAATTTGTTAAATCTGCCATTATTTAATTTGTGAGAGTAATAAGATGCTTCAATAATTACTAATCTATCACCATTTGAGAGAAAATGAACGACATACAATTTTAAACAAATAATTTTATTCAAATAAGCTAAAAAACCATCTTCACATAAGCTTCTCTAAATGAGCTTATATAAGCTCATAAGCATAAGCTTAAAAAGCTAAACCAAACACTAAAATAAGCTTATTTTGTAGAAAAAGCTAAAAGAGCTATAAGCTTTGTTAAAAAAGTTAGGCCAAACACCCCCTTGATTGACCCATATCTAAACAATCACCAATACAAATCCATCTCAGTTGTATCCGATTTCACCTAAAAGTATTTGATTCAATTACGACAGTATTTCCAATCTACACAATTCAATTCCCAAGAAATGAACCAACCAACGCGCTCCTTTCTCTCTTCACGAGTTCCCGTTTCTATCTGTCGAATCATTTAATGCCGTGTTTTAAAAGTACCCGAAAACCCGACAAGGCTTCCCGAATACGCCCAGCGAACTATTTGGTGTCATTTCCCGCTACCAAACACCGCCCAAATAATAATAATAATAATATATAAAACCCACCACCAGCAACCAGTAAAAACCCGCTTCTTCCATATTGCAGAAACCCTCGTTCAACCACCGTCACTCATCGCTGGCGTAATCGAACCCATACGGTCGATTTAAGCACTCATCATCATATCGTATGTCTATTTCAGTACGTAACTAATCAAAACAAGTAAACCAAACGGACGGAAGGTTGTGAAAATGAGTACGGTAGATAAGATGTTAATAAAAGGTATCCGGAGCTTCGATCCGGAGAACCGCAACGTCATCACTTTCTACAAGCCGTTAACGCTCATCGTCGGTGCTAACGGTGCCGGCAAAACTGTAATGCATTTTCTTCTTACTGTTTACTTATTTAGGTTTAAGTTTAAGTTTACTCTGATTATTATTGATTCATACGGTTATAAGATGTTATTACACTGTTTCTATTCAGTTTCATGATGCAAAGTGTTTTGGTTAGTTACTTCCTAGGGTTTATGGAACGAGAATCGGATTATTATTAATGAGAAATATGCTGTCACCGGTCCCACCTCCGTTAAATAAGTTAAAAAAACGCTTAACTCTGTTACGTTTTTTCCGAATTTCAAACGGATGTTTTAGGGCTTTTGATCGGAAGGAGGATACGAGTCAAATGATGTAAAACTTACCTTGAAACGGTGCATTAATTTGGGTGTTTAAACTTCGAAGTAACAAAAATTAAGTCGTTTGGAGCACTGTTTCTAGGTAAGTTTCACATCAATTGACTTGTTTCCTCTTTCCGATCAAAAGCCCTAAGACGTCAGTTTGAGAGTCGGAGAAATCTTAACGGAGTTAAGTGTTTTTTTTTAAACGGAGGTCCAATGGAAATAAACAGTGTGAAAGGTGGGACCGGTGGTGACAGTTTTCCAAGGTGGGATTATTATCGGCCAACCTCAAAAAGTGGGGATTGATATATCCAGTTTTCCTTTATGGAATGTGATGCTAATCATGATTATTATGCTTAGGTTTTTCTTGATTATTGTTAATACGATTATGTTATACTGTTTTATTCAGTTTCACGAGGCAAAATGTTTTGGTTATTTACTTGCTGGGGTTTATCGAATGTGATGTGAATCATGATTATCGTGCTTTGTTGATTTTACATTTTTAGCTTATTATGATTTGGTTTGGTTTGGTTTACAGACTATTATTGAGTGCTTGAAGCTCTCTTGTACTGGTGAGTTGCCACCGAATGCTAGGTCTGGTCAGAGTTTTATTCATGATCCCAAGGTCTGTTCCTATCTAATTGTGTTTTGTATACACACACTATTGATTATAACTGGATTTCTTTATGGTTTTTTCTAAGTTTATTTTCAAATGTTTGTGATGATTTGTGAGGTGTCTAGCATTACGAAGGAATAATATAAAATGGTTTTTCTTTTAAAACTTTGTTATTTTTTGTTTGTCGGAAAAGAGAAATTAGGAAGAAGCTGTGCCGATTGGGGCTTCAAATGTGTATTGGGCTTGTAGGGTTATATGTTTTAAATGGATGGAATGTGTGGTGTAGGTTGCAGGGGAAACAGAAACAAAGGCTCAGATAAAGCTGCGTTTTCAGACAGCAGCGGGTAAAGATGTGGTGTGTATAAGATCATTCCAGTTGACTCAGAAGGCTTCCAAGATGGAATACAAGGCAATTGAGAGTGTATTGCAGACTATAAATCCTCACACTGGAGAGGTTTGTTAGTCCAACATGAAATATACTTTGCACAAACAACTTTCTGTGTCATTTAATTGATCTTAATGGCATATAGTTTTAAACACATTTGTATATACGTATCCGCTTCTCATCACTCATGACTGAATCTATCTGCAGTTGTATGAGTTCTTATTAATGTTTTCAGTAAGACTGAAGTACTCCAGCTTCATAAAATAAGTGAATTTGTGTGGTTCTGGTTGTATAGATTAGTAATTATGATTTCAATCTAACATTCAATAATTTTGTAAATGCAGAAAGTGTGCCTTAGCTATCGGTGTGCTGACATGGACCGTGAAATCCCTGCTCTAATGGGTGTCTCTAAAGCTATTCTTGAAAATGTTATATTTGTACACCAAGATGAAGCCAATTGGCCTCTACAAGATTCTACAACTTTGAAAAAGAAATTTGATGACATTTTCTCAGCTACAAAGTACTCCCTTGATCTTTGTTTATTGTTATGTTGTGGTCTCCGATCCATCATGGGTCGGGTCCGGTTTAGACGAATAGACAGAATTAGGAGATTAAGCTGTTTGAGTTTTGGCCAAGCCCAAAAGCTCTAATCAGGCCCAGTTTAGTTAAAGGGTTAAACCCTAATTGTCTAGTCTATATATTCTCTCCTGTACTTGTAAGTTTGTATCACTCAATAATAAGAAAACCCTAGTTATCGACAGTGGACGTAGGTCATACACCGTGACCGAACCACTTAAATCCTTGTGTCTCTTTCGTTTATTCTTTCGGTTTTACTATTGTATTCGTGTTTGTGTGTGACTCCGAACCTAACAATCTCCGAACCTAACAATTGGCATCAGAGCCTGGTTCTCGATTATACACACAGTTCCGCCGCCGCCGCTGCTCCGCTGCTACAGTTCCACCGCCGCTGCTACAGTACCGCTGCCGCTGCTACAGTACCGCCGCCGCTGCTACAGTTCCGCCACCGCTGATTAGGGTTCCGCAGCTGCTGGTTCGTTTTTTCTGATCAGTTTCCAGTCCTTTTATTCCTTGGGTAGTTTGGTTGTTTGCTGTAATCAAAACTCAGTTTGGATAATGGCTGAGGACGGAAAGATCAAGATTGAGAAGTTTGATGGTCAGGATTTTGGATGGTGGAAAATGCAAATTGAGGATTTGCTATGTCAGAAAGACTTAATGGAAGCACTAGAAGAGAGGAAACCGGAAAGTATGAAAGATGATGAGTGGAAGGTACTTGACAGAAAAGCCATAGCTGTTATTAGACTTGTTAGGACCGATCGGGAGACGGTTTCCCAACGATTCTCGGGGGCAACGTGTTAGAGTGCGGAATCCTACTAACACGGCGACTCGGTGGTAATCAACGACACAAACGGTAGCAATTCCTAGGATGATATGACGACCAGGTGCGGAGGAAAGGACCGAAGGGGTTGACGGGCAGAGAGGATTTCCGGGGAACAGGTCGGCTGTGTATGTGTGTTATATGTGCTCTTTTTTCTGAAAATCCCTAAGTAACGTTTATATATCGAAGACTCATTCGATCGGATGAGTCTCTCATTCGATCGAGTGAAGCTTTGTTCGATCGAATGAGCCTGGTTCGATCGAATCAACCTTTTGTTCGATCGAACCAGTTTTCGTTTGACATTTACAATACGTTAACTAGGTTTCACTATCTTTAGTCTCACGCCGACCTACCCTGATAGAACTGGGGACATATATATGACATTTCATGTCCTAACAAACTCCCCCTTGGAGCCAGTTCTATTTATGTTTTAACCAATCGAGATTTCTTGCTCGACTGCAACTCCCCCTTGGAGTTATCTCTCCCTCTCTGTCCTCAAAGCTAGTGGTGCCCTCATTGCATCCACCAAACTCCTGTCTTCATGGAGTTATCTCACGATCCAATGGTGCAGTCCGTCAGACTTACCATAGGTTCCACATATCATGAGATGCTGTCAAATGGAATATAAGATTAACATTTAAGCACAGTTGTAGTAGATTATCAAACATGAAAGTAAAGCATAATCTAGCACAATATTCCAAAGTATATTAAAATCACTCCAAAAACAATTACAACCAGAAGATAAAACTTTGAATTACAAAGAAACCAAATAAACAAAACATATAACAATTAATCACTGGTTCCCTGTGTATATTTCTTCTGTTGTTCCTTCCAGTTAGATCCTGCATGTATGTCATAGGCAAAACAGATCCTAATGACATTTCTGTACTTTAGCGCTTGCTCCATGTCATCGGGGGCATAAAGAATTTCTGTCTTGTATAGAGTAAAAACATCCTCCCTTGACAAGTTGGTGAGCCACATAGGATCAAAAATGCGGATTGTGCTCCAATTACCATTGTCGTTGAGCACTATAACTGCTTCATGTAGTCTTCCGTCGTAGTACCAATGCCTGAACGATTTGTAGAAGTCCTGCTTCATCTTTCGTAGCGGAATCTTCTTCATTGTAAGTGGTGGCATGTACTTCAAAATGACTTTCGGCCTGTTGGTGATCGGATCGATCTCCTTTTTACTTGTATAACGCTTTGGCCTTTGCGGTGTAATCAATCTCCATTTTGAGTTGTATTCCTTTCGTAATACACTCTGATAGTACGATGCGAATGGAGATGAGCTTGCGTATAGCATGTCCAGGTAATTAAGACGATTAAGATCGTAAGTTGGAAGAGTCTTCAAGTCTGTGATTCGTTGATAGTACTCAACCCCCTTTTCCCTTTTGACAGCTACGCAGTTCAGGTCTTTCAGACACGCCCAAGCTAGGATTTCTCCAGAGGTTCTCCGACCCTTAGTATCATATGACTTTGTGTGAGGAATGGTCGGTTTCGCTTGGCGTTTAGACCTGATCTTTTCAAGAATAGCATTGAACGCTTTCTTGCATTCTTCTGTTTTGTCTTTAAATTCGGCTTGATCGGCTTCAGACGGCTGTTTCATAGCATTTGACCTTTCGTCAGCCTTCTTCTGCACTTCCTCCTCGTTTACGTTTTGAAAGAAGCTTGATGAGTTGGGAATATCGTCAGTTTGCGACGTGTAGTATTCAGGATATTCTTCCCTTGTCAAGTCTTCTATTTCGACATCTTCGAAGTGAGGAGGATCGACTTGTGTCGGATCAGCGGCCGTCGGTGATGGTGAGTCGGTTGAAGCAGCTGCAGCAGATGTGGATTCTGTTGAAGGCAAGGCCAGAACTTTGCCTGTTTCTTCGTTTGAAAACTCGAACATTTGCTCTAGCTCTTCTTCCGTGAAGTTGTGCGAAATCTCACCTTCTTCCAAGTCTCCACTTGAGAAGATTTGCTGTTCATCTGGGTTGTCCAAGAGATACGTGAAAAACTCCGCTGCTGTTTTTGACTGCAGCGGTTGGACATTTGATGTATCAGCATCACCTGCTTGATTAATAATCACAACACAGTAAAAAAAAATTTTTTTTTTTTTTAAATAAACATATGTAATATCATAAACGTTAAGTACAAAACAATTACATATGAAAATGGAATATAAATAAGGATTACAAGATTTAAACATTAAAATCCTCACTACATTCACTCAAAAATCACTCAGTTACCTTCACCTTCATCATCATCTGAGTTCAGCTCGTCGGTGTCCACATCAACATTAGCTGGACCTTCCAGACGAAGAACGTCTCCTTTAAGCTCAGTCACCTTAGCTTCAAGGTTTCTGTTTGACTCCACAAGGCTTTTATTGGACTCTACCAGGCTTTGATTTGACTCTTTGAGCTCTGTGATAGCAGATCCCTGTTCAGCAACAGTAGCAGTGAGCTGAGTGTTCTCAATCTTCAACCTGTCGTTGTCAGCTTGAAGTTGAGCCATTTGTTCATCTCTGATTCTGTTATGCTCTTCCTGCTGTGTCCTGAACATGAACATCTGCATCATCGCCTTGTGCAGGTCGGCAATTTCAGAAGCGACCTTGGGAGGGAGGGAGATCTCCTGTTGAGGTTGAGGAGGAGGTGGCGGTGCGGACTGAGGTGTTGGAGGAGGAGCTTGTTGTGCTGGAGGAGCAGTAGAAGAGGTCCCAACTGATGGTAACATTGCGGGACGAGGTTGGCTGGGAAATAAATTCCTGTACTTTCGAGTAACCTTCCTCTTTTGTCTCTTCGCCGGCCTTTCTTCACCTGTCGGTTGATCAGCAGGCTGCTCCTCAAACACTACTTCTTCACCGGTTTCCAAATCTTCAACATTTAAGTAGGTATCAACTTCCTTCTCTGCATCAGTCCTGGTGTCCTCAGGGACTACTTCGTCTTCAGTGTCTGATTCATCACTGGTTTTCTGATACGGAAGGTCCTCGACATCTGAGTCACTTGAGGTGTTCCTCCACTTCCTCTTTGGTGGAGCCTGATAAAACGGATTCGCCACATGCCCAAAACAACGTTTGTGTGGGGGCCTTGTTGGACGATCCTTGTACGACTTGAGACGGTTCAAAGTCTCATTCTTCATGTGGTCTAGCTTTACCACATCTCCGTCATTCTCTTTCAACAGCCCCGGTGCCTGGTCATCAACTATCATCTGCACAAACCTCGGGTACCGTAGAAACTTCTCACCCGCCCCTTGTTTTATGGTGATGTTTTCCACCATGTGACTGAATGTCATTTGAGAGAAATTGAAGGGGCGGTTCATCACGAGTGCTGCCACGGTGAATTGCATGCTCTCCCTTATCTTATCAAAACTTGTACGTTGAGGACCCAGACAGTGCATCACCACGTGCGCCAGATATTTGAATTCTGGGCACAAATTTGCTTTGAGAAGCAGACCGGCATTGAGATCGCCGTCATACTTCATGCGTGCGAAACATCCTCTCGTTGCTGCAGGATGTAATGTGGTCGGGTCAGAGTCTGTATCTGCAAACCCGCAGACATCTCTAAGAATCTGGGCAGAAACAACAATTTGATGCCCTCGGACTGTGGAGCGTATCACCGACGGCTCGACGGACTTGTCGTGCGTGGCGTTTCTCCAAAACTCCTGTTGAACCGACATTATCGGCTCAACGATCCTTGAGATAGGAATGAAGATCCTTGACCTCTTTAAAAACTTAATCATCTGCGCAAAGTCCTTGCCGTGACTTGATTTTTCATCTAAAAATGCCACAATGTTGTGTTTGATCGACGTTTTGTACGGAGCAATAACCTGTGCAGCTTCAGCCATTGAATCTGTATACATAGACATGTTAAAACAGACAGATATCTAAAAGACTGAATTTGTTAAAAAAAAAAATTTTTTTTTTTTTTTTTTTTTTTTTTTTTTTTTTTTTTTTAACTTCTGGACTGGTTCGATCGAATTATAAAGGATTCGATCGAATGAACTAATCATCCGATCGAGTGAGACATATATTCGATCGATTTAGACTGGTTCGATCGAATGGACTCATTCGATTCCTTCAACCAGAACCCAGATTTCAACGAGACCCGAATCGGTTTTTCGACCGATTAACCACAATCAACATGTGCGAAACATTGAAAGATGTTGTTTACATGTTTTCCAATGACCCTCATGACCCGAAAACTAAAAAAAACTCAGTTTTATTGTCGGGACCGTTTCCGACACCAAAAACGGCCCGAAAACCTATCGAAACGCGGACGAAAATCAATAAAACTTACATTTTTGAAATCTACGCGAAAAAGTGAATAAACTGGTCGGATCAAAAAGAGGTTTTAGCACGATCGATTTTGAGAGGGAAATTTCAAGTTCTTTTCGGATGAAAATGTCCGATCGAATGACTTCTGCTATTTATACAGATTTTTGACTCGTCCGATCGAATAAACTTGTTCGCTTGACTCATCCGATCGAATGAGACACACTATTCGATCGGATGGATTTCTTCCCTCAAACTGATTTTTCACAAAAACTTATCCGATCGATTTGGCACATTCGATTGACTGACTCGATCGAATGGCTACATGTTCGATCGAATGAGGAAAAGTTTTAGAAAAATTTGACTTTTAAACTTCTTATTCCCCGTCATCGATCACGGTGCTTTTGAACCTGCAAGAAAACTTAAACTTTTGACATTTGGTTAGTTAGCATAGAAATTTTCCGATTTTGTGAGCTCAGTTCCTGTAGAACATAAAGATCATAAAACGTTAGTAAACACACAGAAAATATCAGGTCCAACCAACTTCGGTTTTATTGCAACTTCTTCCTTCTCTCATTACACACTTGGTTGCGCAGATAAACGTTTAGCAACCTGCATGAGTTTTTCTTTCATTCCTACACACTGAATAAACATTTAGTAGGAACAGACAGGAATCAGACTACCTGTCACAATGATTTCTCATCGACTTTCAAACATTAAGAATAAAATAAAATAACCAAAAATAAAATCTTAATTATTTATTTACAGGGAGGGACAGGGATCAGACTACCTGTCACAATGATTTCTCATCGACATTAAAGCAGAATAAAATTAAAGAAAAATTAATTCAAATTAAAAATGTTTTTGAATTTTTGTCTTGTTTCTTTTTATAATATTCAAACTGAAATAAACATCTGTACAAAAATTTAAAACACATTATTTTTGGTTGAGAAGGATCTATAATAAGAAATCATACAGACGTATATGACTATCTACTGAGACTTTTTGAGATTTTTTTTTTTTTTTTTTTTTTTTAATATACGAAGTTGAACAAGACATAATGAATATTCTTTTTGTGAGAAAGATCCGAACAGGAATCATACTAATTAAGTGACTGTCACATAGATCCGTGTTGAGCTGTATTATGACATAAAGAAACAGGTTATGAGCATGAAAATAACTTAAAATGGTTTTCATCGTTTCTGTGATACGAGTTAGGTTCAATTATGTCTCAAAATTTAAGTGAATAACAACTCAGAGATTATGATGCCTCCTATCTATTCTCAAAGCGTATTTGGCTTTCCCCAAGTCACCCCGAATTGACTTTGACCCATAGTGTCTGATTAAGGTTGTAAGTGTCTTCATCTGCTTCCCGTTTTCTTTCTTACTCCATGATTGAGAAGTCTTGACATTGTTAACTCTAGAATGTTTCAATAACTCATAAAGAATCATTTTTTTTTTTTTTTTTTTTTTTTTTTTTTTTTTTTTTTGTGAATGTTACATAGACTTCAGAGTAGTAAAACAATTGCAAGTCCCGAATCTGGATCACTGCAGTTTCTTCATGCACTATCTTTACGGGAATCAGAACACTTATGGGCTCGTGTATGACTGGGTAATCGCTTTTCTGCCTATCATTCGGAAAGATATATATGAAGACAAACAAAACTCTTAAGGAGTTTCCACGTAAAATCGAGTAGATTTAGTTTGTATCACATCTACTTTTACGCACCATAAAAAGCTACCATGACACACAATGACTGTTCTAAAGCCTTTTAAGCCTAATAACTTCACTAGTTAAGCACACAGAATCAGTATATCTATCATTTTCCAAGGTTGGATCAATTTCTCATTTTCTGAATATAAATGAATGTCTTTAAAAAAACGTTTAAATTATTTCGCCCCGATCAAGTCAAAGTCTTCAGGTAAACGGCTATCCTGAAGATCCAATGGATCAACTGGACCGACCACATACGAGTATGTGTCCTTCTAACTAAGTATAACCGACTATTTTTCAGCGAAAGAATAAAAACCATCAAAACCCGCCCCGATCACTTTCAGTCATCTGGTTAATGGCTATCCTCATAATCTACTAGTAGAAATAAGGACCAAAACACATCCGAAAATGTGTCCATCAAACTGAGGTAACCGACATAATTTTAAGCGATAGTGATGTATAAAAATTTAATATAAGAAAAATGAAAATAAGCTGTACAGAAATAGCAAATCTTTTTGATGTCTCAGTATGATAGCGTCTGTGTACTATCACCTTTCTTGTAACAAGATCAACTTCTCAAAATTTTGAAAAAATTTTTTAATGTTTTTGGGTTTTTGTATTTTATATTGTTTTTGGTTTTTCTTGAACCTTTTCTCCCCCTAGAATTTATAAAAAACAAAATCTTTTTGGATTTTTTTTTTAAATTTTTAAGAAAAGAAAAATGAAAACAATTTAAATGATATCTTCAGGAACATCATCTGATATACGTTTAACGCCGTTGATCTCTAGTAAATATAAAAACCGTGGTTTATCAAATGCTTTAGTGAAGAGATCAGCGCGTTGTTCCTGAGTGGGGATTTTTATCACATCGATTAACTTCTTTTCGTAGCAGTCACGAAGGAAGTGATATCGAATTTCGATGTGCTTCGTTTTGCTAAAATGAACCGGATTTTTGGTAATTGAAATTGCAGCAGAATTATCAATATATATGGGAGTAGTAGAGCATTCAATACCGTAGTCACGCATTTGTTGCTGAATCCAAATAACTTGAGAACAGCAACTGGCAGCCGCAATATATTCCGCCTCAGCTGTTGAAGTGGAGACTGACGTCTGCTTTTTGCATTGCCACGTTACTAAACGACTTCCAAAGAACTGACATCCTGCTGTTGTTGATTTGTAATCGAGTTTACAACCACCATAATCCGAATCACTATACGCATGAAGATCAAAGTTGTCATCATAAGGATACCAAAGACCCCAATCTGGAGTACCCTTCAGATAACGCAAAATTCTTTTGACTGCAATCAGATGGGAGACCTTCGGCTTTGACTGATAACGTGCACAGAGACACGTAGCAAACATTATGTCTGGCCGAGAAGCAGTCAGGTACATTAGAGATCCGATGATCCCTCTATAGTGAGTTGGATTGATCAATTCACCCTTCTCGTCAGGATTAATCCCGTGATTAACCTCTAAAGGAGTTCCCTGTGAAGAAGAACTCAACATCTCAAACCGTTTCAAGATGTCATTGACGTATTTTGTCTGGTGAATGAAGATACCGGAATCTTTTTGATCAACTTGAAGTCCTAAGAAGAACTTCATCTCACCCATGGAGCTCATTTCAAATTTTTCTTTCATCACTTGTTCGAACTCCTTACAAAGTGTTTTATTCGTGGACCCGAAGATGATGTCGTCCACGTACACTTGTACCATAATTAGATCTCCTTCTTTTTCTTTTGTGAATAGCGTGCAGTCAATGGTTCCCCTTCTAAACCCGTTGTTCAGAAGGTGTTTGGATAGTTCTTTATACCAAGCTCTCGGGGCTTGGTGAAGACCGTACAAAGCCTTGTTGAGCAGATAGGCTTTGTCCTTGTGATATGGGTCTTCAAAACCTGGAGGTTGTGCCACATATACGGTCTCTTCGATGTGACCGTACAAAAAGGCACTCTTGACGTCCATCTGATATACTTTGAATTTCTTGAAAGATGCATACGCCAAGAACATCCGGATTGCCTCCAAACGAGCAACCGGAGCATATACCTCATTGTAGTCTAGGCCTTCGATTTGCCTAAACCCTTGGACCACCAGCCGGGCTTTGTTGCGAACAATCACTCCACGATCGTCACGTTTACATTTTAGTACCCACTTAGTGCCAATTTTCTTCTGACCTTTGGGGAGATCCACCAGCTTCCACACACCAAGTCTTTTAAACTGCAATAATTCCTCTTGCATGGCTGTGACCCAGTTGGGATCTTTCAGCGCATCGGTGGTGCTGTGTGGTTCTTCTTGTGCTAAGAAGCATTCATGGGCATTAAGAGCAACTAATCCTGACTCCATCATTTCTGTGTAGAGACCAAAATTCAGCTGTCGACGAGTTTTGACACCCTGTTGAATGTCCCCTATAATGTTGTCTTGTGGATGATCACGTTCAGTCCTAACAACCGGATTGTCAGGAACGACAACATTTTGTTCCAAGTTAGTTAAGTTCGGCTCAGGAACTGGAGCGGTTTGTTCCATGTTGTTTGTGTTCAGCTCAGGAACTGGAGCGAATTGTGGTGCTGCCTCTGAAGTAGACGTTAGAGGCGGATCTGTGATAGACACATCTTGATTTGACGAGGACGGTTGTGAAATAACATGTGTCGGTGTCGGTCGTACAAAGTCTGTTGGTGTTTCATCTTCAGATTCGGAATCAGATGACTCAAGAACTTGTTCTGTTGACTCTGTGGAAGAAGACGTTGACGGACCAGGATGAGATGAGCGTTGCTGTGATTCATCAGGAGGTGCATTTTGCGCCTCATACATCATTTGAATAGCAACATCATTCAGATTGAATGACTTGACCCATTTGTCAAAGTCAAACAACCAGTCTTCACCTGTCCCTTTGGCTGGTTCTGTGTAGCGTTGAACATCGACGTGGTACCATTCTTCAACCAATTTTGTTGATCGGTTGTAGACCCTTTTGAGAGGAACGCTATAACCCAGAAAGTAACCCTTAATAATCTTCTCCTCGAACTTGTTATCAACTTGCCTTTTGAGTAACGTGCAGAGAGCCCCAAATGGTTCCAGGTGCTCTAAGTTAGGCCTTCGACGTTGAAGAAGCTCGAAACTAGTCTTGCCGTGGCGCTTGACAATGCCAACCCGATTCAGTGTGAAACAGGCGTTGGCAATTGCCTCATTCCAAAACGTGACTGGCAACACTGAGTCAGCTAACATGGTTCTTGCTGTCTCGATTAACGTACGGTTTTTCCTTTCAGCAACCCCGTTCATTTGTGGAACATACGGAGCACTGAATTCTTGAACGATGCCTTTTTCTTTGCAGTAAGTATCAACGTTTGCGTTCTTAAACTCTGTACCGTTATCTGACCGAATTCTTCGAACCTTCAGCTTGTATTGCGACTCAAGAGTCGTGACTAGCAGACCAATACACCCAAAAGTTTCAGACTTCGCTTTTAGGAAAAACACCCATGAGAATCTTGAATATTCATCAGTGACCACTAGACAGTATGAGTGCCCAGCAATACTTTTGACGCTGATTGGGCCAAAAAGATCCATATGTAGAAGTTCCAACGGCATATCAATGGAGTGGAAACTCTTAGACTTGTGGGACCTTTTTCGTTGTTTTCCGGCTTTACACTGAACGCATGAATCAGGGAGATGAAAACTTCTTAGATTGACTCCCTCAACCATTCTATTGTGCACCAGCTTGTTCATGTTCCTGACGTTTATGTGTCCCATCCGTTTATGCCAAATGACAGTATCACGTTCGGATGCCTTGGACACAAAACATGTTGCAGTTGGAGATGATGACCCTGCCTTAGCCATATCCAGAATGTAGAGATCACTCTGACGTGCGGCTGACATTAGAACTTTGTCTTCAGGAAAGTTGACGTCCTTAGACAAGATGTGGCAGTCTCGTTCATCAAACATTACTTTGAAACCTTTGTCGCAGATTTGACTTATGGACAACAAGTTGTTCTCCAACTCTTTGATGAAATTAACTTTCTCAAACGAAACTCGCCCATTAGACACAATTCCTTGGGCCGTGATAAAACCTCCTTGATTTCCTGCAAAGGAAACTGCACCTCCTTTTATTTGTCTGACATTTGAAAGAAGATTCATGTTTCCAGTCATGTGCCTGGAAGCTCCTGAGTCTATGATCCACATGTTGAATCTTGGATCATATAGAGCAACCTGCACACAAAGACAAAAGGTTTAAATATCATTGGAAACCCAAGCCCTTAAGGTCTTGGGTTTTCCATCTTCATCACGAATGAACAATTCAATCCATTTACCCTCATTAACACTGTTTTCAGATTTGACGTTGTTATCAACAGTGTTAGTTTTCTTTGGTTTCCAAAAGTCAGTCTTCTTCTCAACATGTTTGAGATAGCTGGTTGAAGACTGGGTTTCACTTGTCGAAGTGGAAACCTTTGAAACTGATGGGTTTGAGGATTGGTGTGGTGAGATTGGCTGAGGTTTTCTAGGAGAAACCGACTGTGGTGTGTAAAACCGTTCTTGACCTTGAATGTCAATAGTCGGTCGCCTCCTAAAAGGTGACTTGACATACCTCGGATCCGGAGTCGATATGTACTGCTTAGGATCCGTGTACTTATAGCAAAATCTTGCTATATGCCCTACCTCTCCACATGAAAAACAGTAATTTCTCCCCCTTTGACTTGGTGGAGAGAAATAACTCTGGTTTTGTCTGTTATCATAGTACCCCCTGGATTTGACATTTTGGGGTGAAGTTTGTCTAGGAGGGTGTTTTGGGAAAATATGTTTTTCATTAACGTTACCCTCCTTTACAAACTGGGTACTATGTTCCACATAGACTTTCTCAGATTTAGGATTAAACTTTTTCTTCTGAGAATTTCTTGTTGTTGTTGCCTTTGACTTAGATGGTGGTGGGCCCGACTTAGTTGTGGAACCTAAGTCTGTGGCAACAGCATTTTGTTTGGACACAGGAGCCGGGTCAATGACTTCTTTACCCTTAGACACAGAAGTTTGGTTTGTGTCCTTGGGTATGTAATCATTTGATTCATCATCCGGCACAGCTCCTGGTGTGCTTGCAAATTGATTCAGGATCGGGGGTGGGACATTGTTGTATCCCACTCCTTTTTCCTTTTTGCCTCGGAACTCGGGAATAATGTGTTCTAATAAATAAGATGAATTTGAATAACTTTTTAATTTGAAATTTAATGATTCAAAATCAGCTTTCAAGTTTTCCAATTCTTTTTTCAAAACATTATTCTTATTTATGTGAAAATTGATAGAATCTTGTTGATTAAGAACACATATTTCAAGTTCCTTGTTCTGACGCTTAAGGCCATCAATCTTTTCTTTAAAAGCAGACTCTTTCTGCTTCCAAGCCTTATTCTGTGCAAGCGCGTCAGTCAGTTCCATTAAAGATCTTGAGGCTGCTTGTTTGTAAGCCTCGAGATCTTCAATTCTCTCTTTTAGAGATTGAATTTCTTGTTCATACAATTCACATTTTAAACATTTAACATTTTCTGGTTTGGGAGATGATGGGTTAGAACTTACCTTGGCATTTGATGAAGTGTCTGCCATGAACGCGGAGCATAGTTTCCCCGCTCTACCCAAAAACGATGGAGAAGTTACTTTAATTTCTGCTTCTTTGACTTCTTCATCCTTAGCAGTCTCCTTGTGAATTGTTGAACTTTGAGATGTTTGAGGAGTGTTTGACTCGTTCTCATGATCCTCTTTCATCTCCGTAACTACCACTTCAGCCTCTGCATCTACTACTTGAACTTCAGTAGCTGGTTCCTCGACTATATATGCTTCGTTTTTCGAGGAAACCACAGACCCAGAATCTGAGTCTCCATCTAGATCAGCCATATTTATGTTGAAGTTCCAAGTTTCACCCTCATCTCCTTGAACTGCAAGAGCAGTTTCATTGTTGATGTTGTTGGTTGCTGTTGGGTTTTGAGGGACCAGTTGTCTCTCAAGATTGACATTTGCAGCAGCAGCCGTAGGAGTGGATGTTGAAGAAGTGGTTCGGAAAGGGTATTGATGACCTTCCCGTCTGGGCTTCGAACACTCCTTGGCGAAGTGACCAAGTTCACCACAGTTGTAACATTTGACTTTGTTTTTGTCAAAGCCGAACTTGGATTTGTTGTTGATAGTGAGGGCCTGACCGGTTTTCTTTGTCCATTTCTTGGCCCTTCGGAACGCACTGCCAAGTGCCCACATAATATCTATGCGTTCCATGTCGTCTTCATCCAATTGTTCGTAGTCATCGCTGTCCAGATGACTATTTCCCAACTTTCCAGCTACCATCAAACTGTATGACTCTATAATCGTACCCAGAGTTGCCATGTGTTCTTTGGCAACCTCAACAGTTACAGCTCCCAAGCCCTCTGTATTTAACGTTGCTTTTTCCATGGGCTTGGTTCCGGAGTTTGTACTTGCATTACCGGGAGTTGACGGTGGTGGAACAGACGATCTTGTTTCAGTCCCCTTTGAATTCGACACTGAGGAGACGAAAGCAGTCTTGATCAGTGCATGATCATTTACATCTGACAACGGAGATTTTGACATGTATAACGATTTGTCAGGTGTTGATCTTGGCTTTCTTGAGGAGGCTCTCAGTTCAGCATCCTCTTGTCTGATCTCTTTAATGAAATCAGAGAGAAGAATTGTTTCGAGTTGGTGACTACTTCTCATCACCGTTAGAAAGGTGCTCCAACTGGGTGGGAGACCTTGTGCTAGACATCTCACTTTCTCAGTGCCAGTAGTTCTAACGTTGTAGGCCTTGAGCTCAGACATGAGATGATAAAATCTCGACAGCAGTGACTCGATATCTTCTCCTGATTCCGGACCAAACAAATCGAATTCACGCTTTAGTTCCCTAGCGTGAATATCTCTCAGTGAATCCGACCCTTCACATCTTTCAACCAAGGCGTTCCATAGTGTTGACGCTGTAGTGAATTGGTTGAACTGGTGAAACAAATCGCTGGAAAGGGCTTGTGATAGTAGTGAGAAAGCCTTCTTTTCAGCTTCAAATGCTGTCTTCTGTTCATCAGACAGCCTGAAATAGCTTAAAGCTTCACCATCGTCGTTGGTCGGATGAACCCAAGCTGTTTGAACAGCTTCCCATAATCCAGGATTCACACCGGTTATGTGAATCTGGAATCTAGTCTTCCAAGTGTTGAACTCGTTTAACGCCATTAGCTTAGGAGGCTTGTTATAGCTTCCCGATTCCGAGTCACTTTCGAGGATTGACTGGATCCTCTTGGTTGTGCTTGTACTTGAAGACATGTTTGCTTAACTCCGAGAAGACTGAAAAACACTTAAAATTTGCTAAGTGTTGAAAAAACAGTCTGCTGATCGAATGTGTTGTATTCGATCGGATGAGTGGTCTATTCGATCGGGTGTGAGCTGACTCGATCGAATGTCTGTTTGGGTTAAGGTTCTGGTGTTATGAGGCTGATTCGATCGAATGGGAACTTTTTCGATCGAATAGGGTGTTAGGTTCGGTCGGATAAGTATCTGGTTCGAACGAAACGGGTTGTGTATCTTGTTCGATCGATTGGGAACTAGTTCGATCGAATGGGGTTTTGGTTCGGTTCTGATGTTGACTTAGTCGATCGGATGGGTTATGACAATCGAATTTGACACTGATCGAATGGGTTGATCAAATGGGTGACTAAGTCGATCGGTTGGGTACTGGTTCGATCGAATGATTGGGACTTATTCGATCGAACGAAGGGAGCGTATGTTGAGGCGGGAAAAGCTGGTTCGGTCAACGTTTAAACTTGTTCGATCGAATAGGAGGGCTATTCGATCGAATGGGTTCCAAAAATAGACTGATTCGATCGGGAAATCTGGATTTTCCAAAATTAGAAGATTTTGACGAAAATTCGGATTTTGAAACAAAAACAAGAAATCTTGACGATCGAGGACCACTTTATGACTATTTTTAAACTTATAACATAAACACAACTTAATTCCAACCCAAAAACGGATCAAAACAACCAAAAACTCGAAGAACACGAAGAACGCGAAGAACGTTCTTGACGAAAACCCGAATTTTAACACGAAATCCTTTGATCAAAAACCAAAATATGACAATATTAACTGTTTTTGACACAAAACCGATGAACACAAGACCAAAAACCAAGATTTTACCGGAAATTTTACGTAAAAATAACGAATTTGACTCTAAAAACGCAATTTTTACCACGAATCTACCGAGAATCAAGAACCAAAGGCTCTGATACCACTTTGTTAGGACCGATCGGGAGACGGTTTCCCAACGATTCTCGGGGGCAACGTGTTAGAGTGCGGAATCCTACTAACACGGCGACTCGGTGGTAATCAACGACACAAACGGTAGCAATTCCTAGGATGATATGACGACCAGGTGCGGAGGAAAGGACCGAAGGGGTTGACGGGCAGAGAGGATTTCCGGGGAACAGGTCGGCTGTGTATGTGTGTTATATGTGCTCTTTTTTCTGAAAATCCCTAAGTAACGTTTATATATCGAAGACTCATTCGATCGGATGAGTCTCTCATTCGATCGAGTGAAGCTTTGTTCGATCGAATGAGCCTGGTTCGATCGAATCAACCTTTTGTTCGATCGAACCAGTTTTCGTTTGACATTTACAATACGTTAACTAGGTTTCACTATCTTTAGTCTCACGCCGACCTACCCTGATAGAACTGGGGACATATATATGACATTTCATGTCCTAACAAGACTCTCACTAGCTAAGAATGTGGCATTCAATATTGTAAATGAAACTACCACGTATGGTCTTATGAAAGCCTTGTCAAATATGTATGAAAAGCCTTCTGCATCAAACAAGGTATTTCTGATTAGACAGCTAGTTAACAGCAGAATGAAGGAAGGGGCATCTGTTACCTCTCATGTTAATGACTTCAACACTATTATTTCTCGTTTGTCTTCTGTTGATATCAAGTTTGATGATGAAGTTCAAGCGTTACTCTTGTTATCCTCGTTACCCGAAAGTTGGTCAGGGACTGTTACTGCAGTTAGTAGTTCTTCTGGGAATACTAAGCTTACTTTTGAAGGAGTCCGGGATTTGATTTTAGGGGAGGACATAAGAAGAAGGAATTCTGGTGAGACATCTAGTTCTATATTGAGCACCGAAGGGAGAGGTAGGAGAAGAGAGAAAGGTAATGGCAGGGGTAGGTCAAAGTCTAGAAGAAGAAGTCAGTCAAAGCCCAGAAAAGACATTGAGTGTTGGAATTGCAAAGAAATGGGGCATTTCAGAAACCAATGCCCTAACCCCTCAATTTCAAAAGAAAAGAAAGAATCTAAGAAGGAAGTTAATCTGGCCACCGGTTCAGATGATTCAGAAGGTTCAGAAGAGACTCTTATCTGCTGTGTTGAAGAATCAACAGATTCATGGATTATGGATTCTGGTGCATCTTTTCATGCCACTTATAGCACGAAGAAGATGAAGAATCTCCGAACAGGTAATTTTGGTAAAGTTCGTTTGGCTAATAATCATGCTGTTGATATCACGGGGATGGGGGATATTGAACTAAAAACTTCATTGGGCACCTCATGGACTCTAAAGGATGTTCGGGTCGTTCCTAGCCTTAGAAGAAAGCTAATTTCTGTTGAGCAGTTAGATGACCAAGGATATGATGTTATGTTTGGTGGGGGGTCAATGGAAAGTTGTGAAAGGGAATCTTGTGATCGCCAGAGGTAAAAAGAAGGGCACTTTATACATGGTTGAAATTCCAGCTGATGGGGTAAATGCAGTGACCAGTGGACCGAGTCAGTCTAGTTTGTGGCACCAACGACTCGGCCACATGAGTGAAAAAGGGATGAAAATGCTCGTTGCTAGAGGAAAAATTCCAGAACTGAAGAAGGTTGAATCTGAATTTTGTGAACCATGTGTTTTCGGTAAAAAGAAGAAAGTATCTTTTGTGAAGACCGGAAAACAACCGAAAGCTCAGAAATTGGAGCTTATTCACTCTGATGTCTATGGACCAACTTCAGTCTCTTCTTTGGGAGGATCGCACTATTATGTCACCTTCATTGATGATTCGACACGCAAGGTATGGGTTTACTTTCTTAAAAATAAATCTGATGTTTTTGATACTTTTAAGAAATGGAAAACCGCTGTTGAATTGGAAACTGATTTGAAGGTGAAATGCTTGAAGTCGGATAACGGTGGTGAATACGTTAGCAAAGAATTCTGTGATTATTGTGAAGAGTACGGTATTCGGATGATCTTTACAGTCCCTGGCACTCCTCAACAAAATGGAGTGGCAGAACGAATGAACAGGACGTTAAATGAAAGGGCAAGAAGTATGAGACTTAATGCCGGGCTTCCAAAGACGTTCTGGGCAGATGCAGTTAACACTGCAGCTTATTTAATTAACCGGGGATTGTCAGTACCGCTGGGTTTCAAGACACCAGAAGAAGAGTGGAAAGGTAAAGCTGCAGATTATAAGCATTTGAAAGTCTTTGGGTGTAGCGCTTATGATCTAGTGAAAAATGACAAGCTTGATGCTAAAGCTAAAAAATATGTTTTCATTGGATATGGATCAAACGAAATGGGCTACAGGCTTTGGGATTTAGAAAGCAGAAAAGTAGTCAGAAGCAAGCATGCAACTTTTAATGAGGCTGAGTTATACAAAGATAGAAACACTTCAAAATCAAGGGTTCAGAAAGAGCAGGTTGAATATGAAATTGATGCTCAGAAAAAGACAGTTGAGTCAGCTACCGAACCCGACACAGAAACTGAAGAAACCACAGTTCCTGAATTTGAAGATGATGATATTGGTGGAAATGAAGAGTCAGAGGGAGTCTCTGACAGTGGGAGTTCAGAGTCTGAGGATGAACAGTCTCCACAAGAACCTGACCCGCCTCAGCACTGGGTTAGGAGGTCCACCAGAGTTTCTAAACAGCCGGTACGTTACAAACCTTCAGTTAATTATCTCCTTTTAACTGAAAATGGTGAGCCAGAGAGTTATTATGAAGCACTTAAGTTGAAAGATTCGCTCCAGTGGGAGCATGCTATGAAGGAGGAGATGAACTCTTTGAGTAAAAACCAGACATGGGTTTTAACCAAGTTTCCACCAGATAAAAGAGTTCTACAGAATAAATGGGTCTATAGAGTCAAGGAAGAACATGATGGGTCTAAACGATACAAAGCTCGTTTAGTGGTCAAGGGTTTCCAGCAAAAGAAGGGAATTGATTATAATGAAATATTCTCTCCAGTTGTGAAGATGACCACCATCAGATTGATCTTAAGTATTGTTGCTGCAGAAAATTTACATCTAGAGCAATTAGATGTTGAGACAGCATTTTTACATGGTGATCTTGACGAGGAGATCTATATGGCACAACCTGAGGGATTTCAGGTTGCCGGGAAAGAAAAATGGGTCTGCAAATTGAAGAAAAGCTTGTATGGTCTGAAGCAGGCACCTAGGCAATGGTACCTAAAGTTTGATGATTTTATGGTGAGAACTGGGTACAAGAAATGCGAGGCCGACCATTACTGCTACTTAAAGAAGTTTAAAGGCTCATATATCATTCTACTTCTTTATGTAGATGATATGTTAATTGCAGGATCTGATATGAAGGAGATTCGCAAGTTGAAGAAACAGTTGTCTGATGAATTTGAGATGAAAGATCTTGGTCCAGCCAAACAGATTTTGGGGATGAGTATATCCAGAAAGAAAGATGGCTCTATAACACTATCCCAAGAGAAATACATAGGGAAAGTGTTAGAAAGATTCAGGATGAATGATGAGAAGACTAAACCGAGAAACACACCTTTGGGAAGTCATTTCAAACTTACCAAAGACCAGTATCCCAGAACAGAGGAAGAAAGAACAGAGATGGCTAAAGTTCCGTATGCATCTGCTGTTGGCAGTCTCATGTACGCCATGGTTTGTACACGGCCAGACATTGCTCATGCTGTCGGGGTAGTTAGTCGTTTTATGTCGGATCCGGGAAAGGAACATTGGGAAGCGGTGAAATGGTTACTCAGATACTTAAAGGGTACTTCCAGTTTGGGGTTATGTTTTAAGGGGAAGGATACAATTCTCAGGGGTTATTCAGATGCTGATCTGGGTGGATGTAAGAAGACGTTTAAAAGCACTACTGGTTATGTTTTCACAGTTGGGGGAACAGCAGTATGTTGGATGTTCAGACTTCAGAAAAGTGTTGCTTTATCAACCACTGAGGCAGAATATATGGCAGCAGCCGAAGCAAGTAAAGAATTAGTATGGTTGAGAACTTTTCTTGAAGAGTTGGGAAAGAAACAGGCAGAGTTCTTATATTGTGACAATGAGAGTGCAGTGAAACTTGCGAAGAATCTAGTCTATCATTCGAAGACTAAGCACATCGGGAGGAGATATCACTTTGTCAGAGATTTGATCAGTGATGGTGTTTTCAATTTGAAAAATATCTCAGGTGTTAAGAATCCAGCAGATATGTTCACCAAGCCGGTGATACTGGATAAGCTGAAGCTGTGCAGAGCTTCAGCAGGCCTTCAGGAATAATGTTGAGAAGGCGAAGGGTAACTAGGAGGTGCAAAACCAGATGGGTTTTATTTTACATGTACAAGGCAATGCAGGTGAAGACATTTTACGTCTCCAAATGGGAGCAGGTTGAAATGTTTGGCGCATTCAAGTGGTGGTTTAGAGAAGATGTCTCGAAGCCCAAATGGGAGATTGTTATGTTGTGGTCTCCGATCCATCATGGGTCGGGTCCGGTTTAGACGAATAGACAGAATTAGGAGATTAAGCTGTTTGAGTTTTGGCCAAGCCCAAAAGCTCTAATCAGGCCCAGTTTAGTTAAAGGGTTAAACCCTAATTGTCTAGTCTATATATTCTCTCCTGTACTTGTAAGTTTGTATCACTCAATAATAAGAAAACCCTAGTTATCGACAGTGGACGTAGGTCATACACCGTGACCGAACCACTTAAATCCTTGTGTCTCTTTCGTTTATTCTTTCGGTTTTACTATTGTATTCGTGTTTGTGTGTGACTCCGAACCTAACAATCTCCGAACCTAACATTTATAACTCAGCTTAGTTATGTTGAAACCGTAATAACTTATATACATTTCTAGAGTATCAGATGTAACTTGAACGGTTGCCTTTTTGAATGATTTATCACACGAAACTATACTACAAGTTGCATTTTACACGGTTGCCTTTTTGAATGGCTTAATTGTTTTCTTGGGCCTGGTTTCTCACCTTTTCTTGTTTCAATTTTGGACATAAAGATATACAAAGGCCTTGGAGGTTATCAAAAAGCTTCACAAGGATCAGGCTCAGGAGATTAAACTTTCTCAAAAGGATTTAGAGAAGGTTCAACTCTTGAAAGATGCTGCATACAAGGTTTATACCTTTCCTTCCCAATTTCAGTATAATAGCATTAGTTGAACTGTTATGTGAATTTATTTGATGAACTACTGAATGATTAGTTTGATACTTTCAATTTCAAAGCAAGTTTCAAATTAGAGAAGCTAATAATGTATATCATAGTTGTATAAATAGCTTGATGAAATCATACATGGCTTCAGATTGTGGAGTGAATAACATCAGTCATTTGCTCTTGTTGCTAAGTAGTTATTGAAAGGATAAGCCGGTAAGGTATTACATATTTACATGGAGGTTAAGTAGCACGGGAAAGGATACGGGGACATTACGGGTACGGGAAATGGATACGGGACTAGGATACGGGGACATTACGGGTATGGAAAGTGGCAAAAATAAAAAATCCAAGATACGGGTACGGCAAAAAAAATATAATATATTAAACAAAGTCCAAAATAGATTTATATTAATATAAAGTGCAAACTCCAAAAAAAACTACATCAACCATAGGCAATTAATTTACATTTATCAAATAATCAATTCGTGAAGTGTTATGATAGTATTTTACGAATATGAAAAGTTTAATCATAAAACCTGTAAGAAACGTTTCTGAAACTTCAAATAATCTGTACCCAATCCTAGAATCGTATTACGGCCCGTCCCTGAATTTGTCCCCAGCATGGGGACTTCACATGGTTTGGTGTTTCGGTGCAACATTGATGGAGGTATTACATGGAGGTATATTAAGTGTATTCATGTCACTATTTTTAAGAATCATAGAAATTTGCATGGTCTTTCTAATAAGTTGGTTAATCAAATGGGTTTTTAAGCAGTATATAAGTGTCATTGTTTAAAACATTTATAGGAATCACATGCTTTTTTCAATCTGTTTATATATATATATATATATATAGGGTGAGGATTCTAAGAGAACTTTTTGAAATTGAGAACTTTGAGAACTATTTTGGGACAAAAAAAAAACTCTTAAAAAAAATTATAAAACAAAAATTTTAAAAAAGTAAAAAAACCAAATTTTTTTTATTTTTCATCCGGTTTCGTAAAAAAAAACCTAATTATACGCATGTATATTTGTATTTAATCTCAATTTACATAATGTACACATATGTACATTATCATATATCTTAATTGTACATATGTGTATAAAGAATAACATTTATTAAATTAAAAAAATAAGTGTTATACATATGTGTATAATTTTTCTAAACCGGTATTTTTAAAAATTTATTTTATGATACCGAGATGAAAAATAAAATTTTTTGTTTTTTTTACTTTTTTTATTTTCGAGTTTTTTTTGTTTTATAAATTTTTAAAAAAAAGAGTTTTTTTTGTGGTCCGAAATAGTTCTCAATTTCAAAATGATTCTCACATGATCCTATCTATATATATATATACATATATATAGTGATAGGTTCAAAAGGGATCTCCAAAAAAGTGGGGAACTAGGGAACCCCCTTCCGAGTCCTTGATCATATCTCTTCATCTTATGGTGCACCCTCGACCATCTACATTACATCATTTTTGTAAGAAAATTAGCCCCTCTAAAAAATAAAAAAACTATAAGAAGTTATAAAACAAAAAAGACAAAAAAAATAAGTAAAGTTAAAAACCAAAATGTTTATCAAGCATCCCTTGTTCCCAAAAAAAAAAATTTAAAAATCTTGGTTCAGACATCGGGTTTAGTTTAGCATTTAGGCTTAGGCTTTCTAGGGTGGGGGTTAGGTTTTTTTAACCGGTGTTTGCACAGGGGTTTAGTTTTTGAGGGTTTTTTAGTTTGATAAGCTCATGTGAGATGTAGAGGGTCAAAGAACACAAAAGGTGCACAGATTGAGTTTCCCAGTTCCCCACTTTTTTATAGTTCCCTATTGAACTAACCCCTACATATAGTACTTCACATGACCGACAATAATTGCACACTCTTTAAGGTAATCTGCTTGGTTATACAATCTCCAGAAATGGATCAGTGTATCTGAAATTTGGATTGTCTTGAACTTTTTGTTGAGTTTGTTTTCATTGATTTACAACTTTTTGATCTTATAATAGCTTCGACAAAGTATTACCCAAGATCAAGAAGAATCAGAAAGATTAGGCAGTAAAATGCAGGATTTAGAACAAAATATCCAAAATGTGGATACCAAAATTCGTCAAACGGAAGCTACACTGGAGAAATTGCGTAAGCTTCAAGGTCAGGTTGCCACGAAGACAGCTGAAAGACGCACTTTATTCCAGGAGAAAGAAAACCGTTATAAAGATTTAGAAGAAGAGCTTGATGGTTTGTAACTTGTGCACTTACTCTGGTTTGACGTGGTGATTTTGACCCATTTGCTTAAAAATAGGCTGATTTGGGTTTTATTTTATCTTCTCCAACGGTTCAAATGCTTGACTTAATTAGAAACAGGTCAAGTGAGTTGACCGGGTCAAAAGGGTCAAAAGTCACCGAAAATGTTATCAAGTGCTTAGAATATCTTTCATCGTTTTATCCAAAATATATTATATTTTGAACAATATAGGTTTATAATCTTATTTGATATGCTGCAATAAAATTACTCATTCTAATTTGTTGTGCATCATGCCCAACCTGCCTAATTTGCCACCTCTAGTCTTAATTTTATTAGCAGTCCCTAATTGTCTCTTTTGTGAGTTCTGTATATTTTCTATGGCTGTTATACCTTTTTGTGATTCCAAATAGATACCGATGAAGAATTAAGGGAATGGAACACCAAGTTCAGTGAGAGGATAGCGGTTCTACAAGATAAAATTAACAAATTACACAGAGAAATCCAGGACATAGATACGAAAAGCTCTATGTCTCAGAATCAAATCAATGATTACATTGCTAAAGTCAGCAAGCTTCAGACTGAAGTTGAAGTATTTATACTAGTTAACACTGATTTTTTTTTATTTTTTTACATTTTGTATTTTGTTAATAACCAGCACTTCTTTTTTGGCCTTAAGAGTTATATGGACTTGAAGAAGGAGAGAGATTTGACAATACAGGAGCTTTACAAGCAACACAATTTGGGGTATCTTCCAAAAGCTCCTTATAGCAATGAGATTGCGTCAAATCATACAAGTCGAATAAAGTCAAGATTGAATGATATCGATCGTGATCTAGAGGAGAAAAAGGTAATTTCTATTTTTTTTTTGACGAATATACTTTTAAGTTGAAGCAGAATTTTTGTCGATATCCCTGAAACATGCATGTTTTACAGCAGATCTGAGTTCTTAACTAAAATGCCTCACTGCCATTTCTTGTGGCACATGTCTGCTTTTATGCATAAAAATTGATGCTTCATTCTGAAAACTTGAGGTGGCAACACAAGTCAACCTTGTTAGGATCAAGACAATAACTTCTTTTCTAGAGGTTGAAATGAGCTGGGCCTAGTTGACCCAAAACACATGTCCAAAGTTATTTTTTATAAATGACTATCATGACTTCAAAAGTTCTATTTTTCAATAACAGTTTACTTATTTGAGTAAAATGTTTTAAGAAGTTTTATGAATTTAAAATACACTTTGGGCGATGTTAGTCCCGTTTTTTTACTCTCTCTCTCTTTTAATCTTAACCAGTTTGCCTTTTAAGAATTAAAACATAACCCCGTATCAAGTATTTACCTATCCGTAAGTAACCTGGTCAAAATTCCCACTTCTACTTGAAACACTGTGGATCTTCATTTTCTACAACCAGTTTAATTGCTAGGTGTGCGGCTATCATTATATGGTTTTATCCTTTTCTAGTTAATATAAAACTAGGTGTTTTTGCTTTTAAATGTTAAGAAATGATTTGAAATCGGCCGGAATCGATGGTGTCTTGCATTGCGGTGCCACCCCACAAGAAATCGGTCGGTATCGGGTTATGGAACCAAAAGTAAAAGCCAAAAAAAAAGTGTAAAAAAACTAGCTGCGAACAAAAAAAACCCGCTTTGCGGCTGCGAGTTAACGCAAATTTGGCCAGAATCATTGGATGATATCGACGATAACAAAAAACCGCGCTTTGCGGCGGCGAATTGACACGAATTTGGTTGGTATTGACGGCATCAGCACTTAATCGTAAAAATAGAATTTGGTTGTTATCGACAATACTGACAGTAAAATGTAGGCTAAAAAGAATTTAACATAAAAACTGAAGTGTCAACATGAGAATTGAGATTGTCACGCGGACCAATCAAAACCACCATGGAACCAACCAATGGCTTCTAATTATATATAGTAATGGATCTAATCATTTCTCAGAGATCCATGGATGGAGAGCTTAAGGTAGCATGGGATCTCTACACTGAGTCAAGAGACCGATGCAAAAATGTAGAGGCTGACAAGAGTGCTAAATCAAAAATAAAGGTTTGCGTGCAGAGATTTACTCTTGAAGTGTTATTTATTCACCAGTATCTGAATTGAACTAAGTTTGTAACTTTATGCAGGTTGGCATAATAAGTCGGAAAAAAGAAAAAGAAATCGAGCGTGATAATTTGGAGCTTGAAATTTCCGAGCACGATGCACATCAGATTGATCAGAAAGAAAGGAAGTTGGTAATGATCCTTATACCATGCAGTACCACTGTTCTTATTGTTTGCGACTTAATTCGAATCTGATCTTTTTCTGGACTTGGTAGGCTAGTGAATATGAAAAATTGAGTAAGCTGCTTAATGAAAGAGACTTTGATGCTAAAATACAGAAGAAGTCTGCTGAAGTAGATGTTCTTGCAAGAAAAATTAAAGATCTTGGTCGTGAGAAAGATATCATAAATGCAGACTCCCACGAGAGAATTACACTAACTTATAAGAAAGATGAGCTGGAAAGCCTCAAGAAAAAACACAAAAAAATGCAAGTTGAAAATCTTATGTTCTTTATCTCTAGTACAAACTTTAAGCTTTTGTAAGTCCTTGTTCATTGCTAACGTCTTCATTTAAACTTTTAGAATGGATGAACACAAGAATAAAATAAGAGGTGTCTTGAAAGGGAGGCTGCCTCTTGACAAAGATCTGAAGAAAGAAGTCACTCAAGCTTTAAGGTTATGTCCCTTCTATGCAGGTTTTATTATAAACATCTTCATATTATATAACTTTAACATGCATGCATTTTTGTGAGCCAATTTTGGACACAATTATACAGCAAGCCCTCTTAAAACTCTGGCCATATTTGATTTCTGATAAATTTGTCTCGTCTTCTCTCTTTCTCTTCTTAAAAAATAATCTAAGTGGGTAGCGATCATAAGGATGACATCATGGATTTGTTGAATAACGGGTTTTGTTATTTGAAGTAACCAAACAAGAGTATAATAGTTGATGTAAAGTAGTGCGGATAGGATTCCCTCAAGTGAGTAGTCTTTATTAAGCCTTGAGTTTTTTCATATGATGCGTGGCTATGGTTAATACTTTAGTTATTAGCTGATTTATGATGCTTTAATAAGTTCAGTAGTTATATTTTTTTACCTCATTGAATGATAGTAGATTTATATTCTGATCATCACTTTAGTGCAGTGCGATTACAACCGAGTTTGAGGATTTGAATTCAAAGTCCCGTGAAGCTGACAAAGATGTCAATGCGGTGCAACTAAAATTACAAGAAGTTAATAATAATTTGGCCAAACTTCAAAGGGATAAAGACTGTAAGCCTTTTTATAAGCTTCTACATTTTCTTCTGTTGAGTTGTGTTAAAAGACGAACTGTTAAATTTAACAAATAAGTACTTTAATATTCTTATTCTATCACCTTAAATGGTTCCAATTATATTGCAGCTAGGAGGAGGGTTATTGAATCAAAGCTTCAAACTCTGGATCCGCAGTCTGCCAACATTGACTGTTATATTAAAGTCTTCGATGCGGCTAAAGAAAAAAGAGATGTCCACAAAAGGTTAGATTATCTTGCCTTGCTCATTCGTTTCAACGTGCCAAAGGCAGTTGTGTAACATGTCAAAATGGGGGTTGGCTTGACTCATCAATACTTTTATGTTCGTTTTTTTCTTTCTATAGATGATTAATGTATTGAAATATGACTACACGAACTTACTTTCAAAACAATATCTGATTTTCAGTAAATGGATCTTGAAAGTTGAAAACATTTGAAGAACTCTTTGGGTTGGTTTTAACATTTTTGGTAACTAAATTTTTACTAATGATCTGTTGGATATAAAATATAACCTGAATCGATCTATTTTAAGTATATATGCTGAAAACTTGTTGGGTTGGGTTGACTTGACCATTAATACCTTTTGTCTCTTATTTTTTTTGGATGTTATAGGTGATTAATGAATTAAATATGTCTATAGAAACTGTACTTTCAAACCAGTATTTAATCTGGTTCAATCTCAGTAACTAGTTTTGAAAGATTGAAGCCATTTGTAGTAAAGTTGGACTACAAAAATACTATAAAAACATGTCTAACTTCTTCTCTAAGTTGAAATAGATGGTTTAAAACAATTCAAATAACACTTTGGTCGCTACTAACCCACTTCTGTGTTAGTGAACTTTCCGCCTTTGACTTGTCGATAACTTGAATTTACTCATGTTTAAGTGAATCAGTTGTAAATGTAACCTGAACCCATTTGACCAGTTTTTTATTTCACCTAACTTTTTACATTTGGCCTGTCGGAGATAAAATGTAACCTGAAACGACCCATATTCAAGCATGCCAGTTGACACTTGCCAGGCTGGCAGTTGACTTGACCCTTCAATGCTTTTTATTTTTGTTTTTATAGATTATTAATGTGTATACATGATTACAAGTTTGATATTATCAAAGCAATCTCTAGGTTGTTTCGTTAAGGGTGATTTTCAATTTGTTTCATAGAGCTTTTTTGTATTATGTTGCTTACTGAATTTACTTAACATTTGTGACATCAAGTACAACATTGCTGATGGTATGCGACAGATGTTTGATCCTTTTGAAAGAGTTGCTCGTGCACATCATATATGCCCTTGTTGTGAACGTTCTTTTTCTGCTGAAGAAGAAGACGGATTTGTTAAAAAGGTTAATTTCATTACCTACATTGTCGACTATGTTAAATATAAATGATAACTTAGAAATTTGCAACCCAAGTATTAGTTTTCTGTAAGGCCACCTAACTATCAAAGCAATATCTTCATTTATGCCTTCAACTTTAAAGCTTATGACACATAGGGTAGTAAAAATGACAAAACATGCTTCTGATTTTACTCAAAAGAATCAACTCAGGATGGGTTGTTAAACATATTTGAGTAGATCTAGGGGCATTTTCGTCATAGAGACAATTATTATTAGTAGATTTAGGGTAACCTCTAAAGTTGCTTTAGTATTAGGGTGCTTTATGAAAACTATTTGAATACTTGTGTGGCCTAATGTATAATGCATTAATACATTAGCTCTAAAGTAAAATCCTTGAATGAAGTGTCGTTTGTGTTCTTTTATCAAAATAACCCTTCAATTATATTTTATTTTCAGCAAAGGGTCAAGTCTGCAACTTCTGCTGAGCGTATGAAATCATTGGCGGTGGAATCTTCAGAAGCAGAATCTAACTTTCAACAGCTAGAAAAACTTCGTCTATTGTATGAAGAATACAATAAAATATTCAAAGATCTTATTCCCACTGCGGAGAAGAACATGAATGAGCTGAAAGAGGAGTTGGAACAAAAGACTCAAGCCCTTGATGATGTAATTCTTTATGACAGTATTTCATACGAAATTTTGTTTCATAAATGTAGAGGTGTGAAAAAGTCAGACCCTCCCATTGAAACCACCAAATGAAACTGGAAATGGTTACGCTCGGTCTGGTTATTTTGAATAAAATCTTATATTCTAATTTGTCTGTTGCACACCCCTGCATATATGTTTCCTTCACTTGTATTTTTATTGCTTTTATATCTAGATATTTCCACATGGTCAACTTGTTATTAACAGAGTTAAATAAATTATCTAGGTATTGGGCGTTTTAGCTCAAATAAGTTCAGATAAACACGCAGTTGAATCCTTAATGCAACCTGTAGACACCTGTGACAGACTTCTTGGTGAAATAGAAAAGCTGCAGAAGTCAGTTGATGATTTAGAGTATAAACTTGAAATCAGCGGGGTAGGTGTGAATTCGCTGGAAGATTTGCAACGTGATCTTAATGCTGCAGAAAATGCCAAGTAAGAATCTTTAATTCATGTTGGGATAATATTGGCATAGAACATTAAAGTATTCAAAAGTTTTCACTAAGCCCACCATTACATTAAAGCAACTTTATAGGCTACATTCAAGTGTCAATTTGGTTTTGCTCGTACAAAATATGGGCAAAGGGTTATGAATTGACAAAAACATGTGGCAAAATCTTTAAATGTTTAAAAAGCAGGTTAGGTGACCTCAGTTTGAATACTTGGTGGCCTATGTATACATTTTTTCATTAATCTGTTAATGAGTTTTGGATTCACATTCTTTTCTAATGAATTATTTGATTGAATACAGGGAAGATCTGGAAAGGGAATTGAGAAAATTAAGAGAAGAAAGTAGGGAAGTGGAGCAAGATTTACGAAGAGTACTTTCAAGGTGGAATCATGAGAGGGAACAAAAGTTGAAAGTGGAAAATGCTTTTGAGGAATCTTAACAAGGTTGAAGATGAGCTTAAACAAATGGATGAAGAAACAAATCAAGTTGAAATTGAGATCAAGGTAATTCCTTAAGAGGTCAAAAGGTGGACGGGTTGGATAACAGGTCAAATTTGGATCTTTCACTTCGGCCTGGTGGGTTGGCCCATTTACAGTGTTATAGTGAACATATCAACCTGACATCAAGGCCAAGATTGTCTGATAAAGGGTCAAAATTAAATCAGGGAAATGGGCCGGGCCAGAGTAGCCAATTTACAACTCTTAGTTTGCTTTAATGGACGATTCAATTTAAAAATGATGGGTAATATTCTCTCAAATCATGATTACAGAACCATTATTTTTACAATAATAAACTGAATTTTTGAATAATATAATTTAAGAGCCTTATGCATTGAATATAGACTTTGAGTGGCTTTCAATTCGTTTGCGCTGTTCATCTTCAAAGTTTTTTTTTAATTTAGATAATACATAACCAAGTTGATCTTTTTATTAGTAAACCGGTCATATTGTCAACCTATTTTATGTTTTTTACTTTTTTATCAACTACGCATTTCTCAAATTTACTTTTTTTTTCTTTAAATTTCAGCATTTAGAAGAAGCTGTGGGTCCTTTAACCAAGGAGGTGGAGAAATATAGAATCACTTATGAAAACTTGAAAAATAAAATCAACGAAGAATACGAGGAACGATCTGAGTTGAAGAGAAGTATCTTCAGGGTGTTGACACACTTGATAAATTGGTCTTCAAAATTGAAAGGCAAGTTCTTGGTCTCAACTCTCAAGGGCTAATTTTGTCATTTTAATATAATCAACTAATGGTCTTTGCTAACTTCCATTGTTCTTGATAACAGGTATGAAAAAGAGTGCATTCCTGAGAAACTAAAGGACCTGGAAGAAAAACAGGCTCTAGAACATTCTAAGTTTCAAAGTTACAATAATAATAAACAGGAACTCTTGGCTGAATTAACGAAAACTGAGGATGTGGTGCGTGACCAAGATAAGTTAAAACGTAATATTGATGATAACTTGAAATATCGGGAAGTAATAGCAAAAGTTGGCGGGTGCACTGTTGAGATTGAATCTTTGGAAGTAAGAATGCTTGCTTTGGGTGGTAGTGCTGCTATCGAAGCAGATCTTGGAAAACTTAATAAAGAAAGAGACTTCTTTCTGAGGTATGTGGGACCCTAGGTAGCAAGATGCGTTCGGGCAAGGGTTAAATGAGTAATTTGTGTTCAGGTTGACTCGAATCATCGATTCTCTAACATCCTTAAATGGTGTGTAAATATTGATCATCTTAAAGATGATTACACAAATTATATTATTTCGGCAGCAATAAGTTTCTGTATTTAAAATGATATAGAGGGGGGGGGGGGGTTGTCGTTAAAAGTACACATTTTGACATAACCCCAGGCGACCTGTTTGGCTGTAACATGAATTCAGTAAGGTTCGAACCGAATTTGAATTTGCTTCGGTTTTCTGTTCTTTTGAACAAATAAACCTAGTTTTTCTTATAGTTTTTATGAATTCTTTTGTATGCTTTGTTATTGAATTGGGTTGGGCTAAAATTGTAACTGTAAATTTTTTTTTTGACAAAACTTAAATAACTATTAATTTTGTTATGCGATGACTCGGGTTAATTCAGTTTTTGAAGCGACTTTAGATTTTGTTCAACCGAAAGTCGAATTACTAATTTGGTTTTTGTTTAAAATTGAACCAAAATCTGAATTTGTAGTTCAGTTAGGTTTTTAATTGGTTTGGGTTCGATTTTTGGTTATAAATGGTTTCAAACCATAAACTGAAGTTAAGTGACTTTTATTAGTACTATGGTGGCATTATGGTTCTATGACTCTATTTTGTGGTCAATATTATTATCATCATGACTTCCATGATATATATCAATACAATGACTGTTGTATCATTATTGAATACTATTATTATTATTATTAATATTATTATTATTATTATAATTATAAAATTATCATCTGTCCATGCCCTATAATGGTGTGAAAATCATGTTATATTTTGCTGTATTTTGCAGCTAAACAAGTACCGTGGTACCGTGGCTGTATATCAGAAGGCTATATCAAAGAACAAAATTGATCTTAAAAATCCTGAATACAAAGATATCGACAAACGGTATTTTGATCAGCTACTTAAAGTCAAGGTAATTCCAACTTATTATTTTGATTTCCCTTTAATAAAGTTAACTTCTCTTTAGTTTTTAGTTCTTGCAATCTCATTAACTTGATGCTTTTTTACAGACCACTGAAATGGCTAACAAGGATCTTAATAAATATTACAGTACACTTGATAAGTGAGTTCTTTTTATTCCTCATTGTCATATTTTTTTAGCTTCTTACTATACGTTTTTTCTTCCTATTAGGGCTCTCATGCGGTTTCACAGTATGAAAATGGAAGAAATAAATAAAATAATAAGTGAATTATGGCAGCAAACATATAGAGGGCAAGATATAGATTACATAAGTATTCATTCAGATGCTGAAAGTGGCGGTACACGTTCTTACAGTTACAAGGTAAAAGATCCCTAAACCACACAGTTTTTGTTTCTCAAGATTCAATAATCGTTTGTGTTACTTTAGGTCGTTATGCAAACCGGTGATGCTGAGCTGGAAATGCGTGGAAGATGCAGCGCTGGTCAAAAGGTTTGTTATATCTTTAAACATTAATCAACAACTTTTTTATTAGCATTTAACACAAACCAAGCGGTTTATTAACATTAATCAACATTAATGTATAATAATTGCTGGTCAAAAGGTACTTGCTTCGCTTATAATACGGTTGGCGTTAGCTGAAACGTTTTGTCTCAACTGTGGAATACTTGCACTTGATGAACCAACTACCAACCTAGATGTTCCAAATGCTGAAAGTCTTGCTGCTGCTCTTTTAAGGTAACCGTTTTTAATGTCTTGCATTGACTTTTTGACTTCATGTGTTGACTTTTTTGGGTTTTCAAAATAATGGAAGATAGAAAAGGATAGGAGAATTTTCAACTGATAGTTATCACCCATGATGAACGATTTGCTCAACTTATCGGTCAGCGCCAACATGCTGAAAAATATTATCGGGTTGCAAAAGATGACCAGTAAGCCTATATCAAGTTGATAATATTCTCAATAAACATATCTAATTTATTAAGATTTTAATATAAATTTGTTGTCTTTTCAGCCAGCACAGCATCATTGAAGCCCAGGAGATCTTTGATTGAATTGCAAGACGAGGTGAGCTGTTTATATTTATGTTTAACCTTGCTGTGTTGACTCAGCGTGTCACTCTGGACTTGGTTGTCTCAGTGTGATCTATCTGTGCCGTCTTGATTTTGGGCATTTGGTTAGGTTATGAAAATGATCTTTTCCGAATTGAACATAGATGTGCATCTTGGTTTAATTTTGTCAGCTTTAATGTAGTTTGATGTTTTATCGTTGGTATCTAGGCATGTGGAAACCGAACCTAACCTAACCTAACGTTACAAACATTATTCATATGACCACCGTCTTTTAATGTTGCTTGTATTTAACCTTTACAGGCAAATGAAAAATTGCCTCTTGGCTATTTTTTCTTGCATTTAGACATGGTTCAAGTTTTTAATGTGTGGTTTATGTGAAGGTAGTTTGGTCCCAATATATAATTTTCTTTTCCAAAAACGGGTGCGGTGACACTGACTGATAGGCATTCTACTATTGGGTTACTTGGGTACTAAAAATTACATAAAAATACAAGGTAAATAAATGATCGAGATGAGAACAGCTGCAATGATGTGACACTCTTTTTTCGACCTCTATCTGTCGCTAGAGCTGGTAAAATGTCATATTGTTGCAATGTCATGTTTAACATGACTGTTCAATCCAAACATGACATGTTTAATTAAACTTGTCATTTATGATTTTATTCGACCACTAACACACATTTTATATTGATAACTCGATTATGTGATATGTTTAACCATTAACCATATTAGTTAAAACCAATATATATAATACAAATGAAAGATGGTTATTAATTGTAAAGATATGACTAACAACATCAAGTTAATTTATTCAAAACTAAAATCCATAAATTGCTAAACAAATTCTTGGTTGAAATCTATGAAACAAGTCCAAGTTAACTTTAGACTTTAGTTTAACTAAAATGCCAGACCACTTGGTTGAAAACTATGAAACAAGTTCAAGGTAACTTGTAGAATTGGCACTATTGCGTAAGTGGACAATCTAGTGGTTGCACCGTCCAAAAGCCAACTAGCCATGTTAAAGTAGGCACCTCTCTTGGTTATCTTTCAATTCTTCTTTAATACTGCTCACATTTCCATGAGTATGAAGTATGAACACAACTTCTAAAGAAGAAACTTTTAAATTTACTATATCTTTAATATTGTATAATATAATATATATTCAGACAATGAAAAAGAGGCATTGTTATTGCTTGTCACTCATTTATTTTTCTACAATTCATGCCTGTTTAACCCAATGAGGGAATTTGGACATGTGACAATGTGACATATAAATCATCACTAGCTACCAATTAAATTGATTATTGGTAACATGTGAATGTGCATATGTATATATAGGCCCACTCTTCTCTCTCTCTCTCTCTCTCTCTCTCTCTCTCTCTCTTTAATAATGGTAAGCATGTGGCGGTGGTGGCGGTGGCTTGTGGTGGTGGGGACCAGTGGGCGGTGGTATGGGATCCCTGTCTCTCCATTGCTTTAAATCAGACGATCATGTCTTTTGGATTTATTCTATGAATGAATCATCCATCATGTACTTATATTTTGTCATGCAATACCAAAAACATGGACACAAACCAATACAAATGGTTCAAATCATGCTCTTCTTATTTTACTTTTTTTATTTTTATATTTTCGTCCATTTCTTTAGAATTTATTCTCATTTACATCGGTTTTTGACTTGTATCATTCCGCTTTATTTAGGGTATAGAGTAGGAGGTCAAACATGTAATCAATATGGAGTTGTGGAGTGTAACATTTGACCGATAAAAAAAAGTAAGTTGAATTAGAGAGAAAAACTGATAATAAAATGATATTTTTATATGTTAGTTGCATTCAAATCATTTACAAAAAAGATCTTATTATAATAGAGAAGCAGGGAAATGAGCAACAAGCTGCACCACAACAAGTTTGAATGTATTTATATAGCTCAAGTTTGAATACATTTGATTCGTTTTATTGCGAAGACAAGAAATTTGTTTTTACGAGTTTAGTTAACCACATGAATATATTATTTTGACTCCTTTTTTCTGAACGACTCAACTCGTTTAGACTCTACACGCAGTGGCCATAACTTATCATCTGTAATCACATTTTGGCACATTTTTGTTTTGTTGCATCTCTTTTTTGTGAAATAAAATGTGGTATGAAATTAAAATAAACCCTGACTACACCATATATGATTGATATATGTACACCTAAATAGGATTATTTTTTGGTTTAAAGATAACAAAATTTGTAATATCTATAAATGAGGCCAATTTCATTATGGAATCAATTGAGATTTGCCCCTTAATTAATTTGCCGACAAGGCATTATATTATATATCGTTGGTTAAATTCTAAATGTATATCGTTGGAATCAATAGATGATACGTATTTCTTTTTTAGGATTACTTGCCTCCCATTTAATTATATGTATAGCGAGAAGAAAATAAAAGTTTAAAAATGTGATTAGGTATTTTAACTACGTACTATCATTTAAATTCACCATATTTCCGTGTCAGGCACAAGCCAGAGGTTTTACCACAGTGAGCTTCACTAGAATTGATGGCGGGCCAGGACATCATCGCTATCTGCAATTGCAGGCATCGATGGCCTTTTGGCTTTGTTGGTTGTTCTAGAAAACAAAAATAGGTGTAGCACAATTTTTGTTATAAAGTTAACTTGAAATATTACAAATTGGTTATATATTTAATAATGACTAAAAATAATGCGAACAGACAAAAAAAACATCATATTCTATCATTGACATCATGATGATGAATATCATATATATATGTAGGAGAATAATTTTAGATATCACAAAATATTCAAAGATATGGTGATAATTATAGTTACTCTATATGGTCATCGCAACGCTAACATTGCAATTATTAGTTTACTATTTCAGTAACGGTAACATGCAATATCTCCAAATAACGAGAACAATATCATGAAATACAATGATCACAAGATTAGTGCAGCAAGCCAATGATGGGTGGCTCATCCATCTAGGAGCTTACGAGTTTGTTTTTGGCTGTTTCAGTATATATCTCACAAGAAGTCACCATGTTTAGTACACTGGTACTACTATCACTTGAGCACGTTCAACTATGTAGTTTTCATTTGTTTCAGAACCAACTAAACCCAATACGCGTTAATGGTTTAAAATAAGGACATGATGACATGAACCAAGAATCTCAATCTCTCATGTTCAAAGGTCGTTGTAGGATTTGTCTAGGGTGTTACAACGGGTCATGTTAATCTTGTATGTTTCATTACAATTATTTAAGCTAAAATTACTAATATGTAATCGTTGAAGAATGATGATACAGCAAGAAAAAAGACAAGGAAAGAAATTTTTATTTCAATCAGAATGAAAGTTACACATACAAAGAACAAGAAAGCAATATATAAATATAACACATATGCGACGCATATGTTATCCAGCGTGTAAGTTACGTGTCGTATAACATATACGCTCACATAATAAAACATTATGGATGAAGAGAGTCAAAATTGACATTTAAATTGTACTAACTTAACATAAACAAATTAAGGTGACGTTAATTTATAGATTCATTGTTACATAATGGAGGGCATAACATATGCTATGATTTATGATGCTTCAAGTTACCACAAAGAACATTCTCTTTCCTACCTACTTTTTGTTGCCCATTGATTACATGATCGAATATCATGTTAAGGAACTTATCTTTATGTCCTTTTCTATTTTACTTTTTGATTTATTTTATGAAGCCAATGGGAAAACCAGTACTTAGTCTCTCAACACGACCCAGCCCGACACGACATTCTTCCAAACTATGTACTTTGTGAGTCGTAGTACATAATCATCGTTGATTATTGATACCAATCCTTAATTCCTAATTAATATCATTTCAGTTCACTAATTAAACTCGCATATTTAATGATATTCATTGTCGCCTAGAACACTCCTGAGTCCTGACATAGGCCATTGATTCTTCGTTTTGTACTTTAAACTCATGTCCAACTACAAAGATTTACTGGTGATTTTCTAGAATCATAACTCTTCCAAAATCAAAATCAAAATCAAAATCAAAATACTCTCTAGTATAGAAATATATATTTTAATGTATTATATGTCCTTGAATAATTTGCAAGATCTTCAAGCACCCATAAAAGTTCTAATTATTCCCACATCAAAATGTACAAAATTAAAAAAGTAAACTAAACAAGAAAATATATAAAAAAAAATACACTTTTATAAAATAAAATTAATTGATTTTATTAGAAATAAAAGTGACAAAAAGTATACAACAAAAGGTATAAAACAAAAGAAAAAAAAAGATAAATAATTGTGAAAATTACACGTTTTGTCATTTAATAGTAAAGGTAAATTATCCATCTTGTAAAAACTTAATAAAATTTTAACATCGGTAATAATGCAATTAATGGCAAACCTTAAATGTAAAGGATGATAAATGTAATCAATGAAAATTAAAAACGAGAACCAGAAGGTGAATCATATCCGACCATTTAAATTAAGAACGTTTAATGTTGCCTCTAGTTTTGGTACAAACACAAATAAACCAATCGATTTTTAGTATTAAAAAAATAAACAAAAATGGTGACATCAAGTGACAAACCACCAATGCATGTCTCCTTTCTTTATTGACAACTTCTTTTGAGAATGGAGTAAGGGACTGAATTAGTGATTCATTAGAATCATCGTATATTTTGTTTTAAGAATATTTATTAAAGTTCATTCTTGTGTAAAGTTAAAGGTACAAAGTAATAATAAAATCCAGTAGCTTTTAACACAATTAAAAACATACATAAAAGACAAGGTACAGACAAGAAGGTTCAAGATTATAGTCGTGTATGGTAGATGCAAAAGAAGATGTAATATTAATTGTCAAGTATTAAAAATTAATAATATACAAGAGATCGAGTGTATAATAAGTAATTCACATGTCATAATAAGATATTCTAAACACAATCATAATTCGCTGGCAATTGAAGTGGGAAGGGCTGACTAGTCAAAACTCAAAACATTTTTCATTTTTCAAAATATTAAAAACTTTTTTGTCATAATAATAGATACACACAGGAAAAGAAAAATAATCAATAAAATATATATATATTAATCTTTTAATGAAAATAGTCAATAATAATATAAAAGTAACACAATATAGTAACTATTTACGACTGATTAGTCTAGCGATGTTTAGAGATCTTGTTGGAAAAATGGAAAATCACTTAGATGTGAGATCCAGTTTTTTAATAGTATATGAATAATAGTATATAAGGAACATCTACATATTTTAATAACATTGGTTATAGTTAAATAAAATATAAGTGTGTAGAACTGTATGGATTATATTTCTGTAACTTCGATCTTCTCTCCATCTTTTAAAAGTTTTGTTAGTCAGAATTTGAATTACATACGGAGTATTTGTTTGTATCATAAATGCAAACAAGAAATCTTGTATAACGAATACCATCTCTAAGTATATTTAATATTGTAAATCTTATTTGTAAAATCTATAATACCATAAAGTCTATATTAAATATATTTGAGATGGTATATAACATCATAAAATATATTTAGTATTATAATTTTATTCATAAAATCTATAATACTATAAAATTTTGGTATTATATATCATCTCAAATATGTTAAATTTTTGGATTTACGGTATTAATTAAGCATATTTGAGATGGTATGTAATACCATAATCTACTGTAATAATATTCAGCATTATCTAATACATATATTTATCGTCATCCCTAAATTTGTAAGTTTGTAACTAACACATAAACCGTGAATAACATACAAAAGAGCTAGACTTGATCAATGTCTTCTTGTACCAAGTTTGATATCTACAACGGATAATTAGAACACGCTCAGCGTCGTACTCCTGGCACATTACCGATTATGTACAACTGATCTAGCTTTCCTAACAAGTAATAATCCAATGATCAACTATCGTATGTGTCTTAACTATGAACATCGCTATATATACACAACTATGTCTTTGTTTTTGTTTATACTAAATAAAACACTTAAAAGAGAGAAAATAATACAGATGTTATAGATTTTATTAAATTAAAGGTACAAAAACTATCAAATTAAGATACTTTGCTTAAAGAACACTCGAATGAATTTCAATTAATAGTATTAAACTCTTAAATCTTCTTTAAGAATGCATTTAACTTTATTATTTGTATATGCATGTACATTCTTATTCTATATTAACAATTAACATCACTTTAAGAACACCATTATCACCTGAAACACCTAATCAAGTATTTAAAAAAAAATAACTTTTATCAGTACACATAGTTAATTCAATTTGAATAATGTTAACAGCTTTAATGTATCGAAAACAACTTGATATCGTAATACAACAAAACCGTGTTAATACTTCCATTAGATACAAGACCAGTTTTATACTTCTTAATACTTTAAAAGACGTTCACATTATTTTATGTTGTTTCTCAAGCTATGTGTAATGGAGGGGTTACAAAATAGAGCAATTTATGTCATGTGATGCATAGTCAGCAAAATATGAGTTTTTGTTTTAGGGTGCAATGGTGTTGTAGCCCAATATATATTCCCACACACAACACAATATAATAATAATATTCTTCAAAACACTTCTGGTGACATATTTCATCCCCCCCCCCCCTAGGGTATCTGTAATGGGTGAGAAATTGGGACGACAAATGTGGTTTTGGGGCGAGAACACCGCCCCTTGGTCGACAAATGGGCGATTTTTTTTTGTGGGTGGGTGGGGGGACGCAGTTGTCGTGGTGTGTGATTGTTTTATTATTATATGTTTTTGTGTGTGTGATATATATATATATATATATATTGGGCTACCACACCACTACACCTCAAAAACAAAAACCTCATCTTTGCTAACTGAGCGTCACATATCACAATTTGTCCTAATTTATAGCTCATCTTCTACACATAGCCTTATCGACGGAACGGTGTTCCTCACAATTACCGCCCCCATCACACTTATGCTTGCCCTCATAAAGAGACCCAAATAAATAATTGAACCACTGCTAAATACACAATTCAATAAAAAAGAGTTAAAAAAAAGAACAGACCGTGTACACGTCAGCATAAAAACAAATACCTGTTTACATTCTGTCATTATATATCCTTCTCACAATCAACCCCTCCTCCAAATCCAATTATCTCAATGGCGGACACCACCAAACTCGACCGCTACAACTCCTACGTCCGCAAACTCCACACCTCCAAACTCCTGTCCGCTTCCTCCAAACTCCTCTTCCGCCTCACACTCCTATTCTCCCTCATATTAATATTCTTCTTCACCTTCAACAACAACCCTCCCACCACCAACCACCGCCTCCTCACCTCCAACATCCTCTCCTCCGCCTTCTACGGCTCCGGCGCCGCCTGGGAGAAACAAGTCCGCCGCTCCTCCACTCCACGTAGACCCAACGGCTTCTCCGTTCTCGTCACCGGCGCCGGTGGCTTCGTTGGCACTCACTGCTCATTAGCGTTAAAAAAACGCGGTGACGGTGTGTTGGGTTTAGATAATTTTAACTCGTATTACGACCCGTCCCTAAAACGTGCACGACAAGAGTTAATGAAATTACATCAGATATTTATAGTCGAAGGCGACTTAAACGACGCCGAATTGATGCTAAAGCTTTTCAATATAGTACCTTTTACTCACGTACTCCACTTGGCCGCGCAAGCTGGAGTACGTTACGCGATGCAAAACCCGCAATCGTATATTAAATCCAACATTGCGGGTTTTGTTAACCTCCTCGAAACCTCAAAAAACGCCGACCCCCAGCCGTCAATCGTTTGGGCGTCGTCCAGTTCCGTGTACGGTCTCAACTCCAAAAACCCGTTTTCGGAGTCTGATCGTACGGACCAACCCGCGAGCCTCTACGCGGCTACTAAAAAGGCCGGGGAGGAAATTGCGCATACTTATAACCATATTTACGGTCTTGCCATTACGGGCCTACGGTTTTTTACCGTGTACGGCCCGTGGGGAAGACCGGATATGGCTTACTTTTTTTTTACTAAAGATATTCTTCAAGGGAAGACAATTAATATATACCAAACGCAAGATGAGAAAGAGGTGGCGCGTGACTTCACGTTTATCGATGACGTGGTGAAAGGGTGTTTGGGGGCGTTGGATACCGCGGAGAAGAGTACGGGGAAAGGCGGGAAGAAACGGGGGCCCGCGCAGTTACGGATATATAATTTGGGGAACACGTCGCCGGTGTCGGTGGGGAAGTTGGTGTCGATTTTGGAAAGTTTGTTAAATGTGAGGGCTAAAAAGAAAATAATTAAGATACCTAGAAACGGTGATGTTCCGTTTACCCACGCGAATGTGAGCTTGGCTTATAAGGATTTCGGGTACAGGCCGACGACTGACTTGGCGACCGGGTTAAGGAAGTTTGTTAAGTGGTATGTTAGTTATTATGGGATTAAGCCGCGGGTAAAAAAGGGAGTTACCGATTCGAATTAATCCGGTTAATTCATCTTTTACGGTTTTCTGTTTTTGCCCCTGAACTTTTATTCTATCGAGTTTGCCCCTAAGTTATAATTCTTATTACAATTCCAATCCGTCGATGTTTTGGCGTTGGGTGAAGATGATGAAGCAACTATGGCGTCGTATCGAAGGGCTATGCCGCTATAGTTTGGTTACAAGGTTTGTTTGGATGGAAGTTGATTCACAAAACAATGGAAGATATATAGATATATGTATACATGGTTACATACAATGTGATAAGGGTTTGAAGGGGGAGAAGTGTAGATTTAAGAGATGAAGGGGTGAGAGTTTGTAATAATGTGTTTTTAGATGTAAATTTAAAGATAAAATTATTTTGTGCCTAAAAAGAGAAAGGGTACAATTCAAGGGTGTATGTTGTAATTTCAAGAAAATTATGACAAGTCACTTTCGTTATTTTGAGTATTGTGATATTTGTATATTTTTTTTTTTGGATATTTTGAAATGTCTCACCCACATGGCACATGAAAATTGGATTCTTATATTATAATATTAAACAGTATTTTCTAAATAATATGACTATGTATCATGTATGCTTAAGTTTAAGGATTAATAGTATAAAATTTTAACATTTTTGTCTAAAAAGTGTGTACCCTAAGCTATTTTAAGCATGCACCTTATATCTATTCTATTAAAAAATGATGTGTTAGCCACTAAATTGGTTAAAACATGATAAAAAGTCGTTTTATGCGTATAAATCTATTTATGTGAGAGCGATAATCTTATACATTAAGAGTTATTTGAAAAGATTAACAACATAGTGTTTAGTATCATGAATTGATCAAAGTCTAACTAATCGCATTGTGAGTTTCAAGTGTACAAAATTGTTACGTGAGGCCGAGAGGGTGATGTGAGTATATATGTAAAGAGATGAAAATAAATTGACGATTGAGTGTATAATGTCTGTAAAATGTTAAATAACAAGTTGGAGTTGTATCACATGATGCGATGAGAATTTTGTGTGTTTATGTATATCTAGTGTTTGATCTATTAAGCACATGCAAAAGTTATTTACGATATTAAAAAAACTTTATTTTGATTGAAATTTTTATTTTTTATAGATTTTTTTTACTAACGAATGAAAGTTGTTGAAATATGTATCATTTATAGATGTTATTGCTTTAATATTAATGACAGATTTCAACGGGATCCCAAGCATGTTCTTTATGCAGATGGTTGAGCACATATTCACCTCATTATTGTTGCTACGGCTATTTAGCAATGGTAAGTAACTGATGATAGGATTTCACCCATATATGCCTTCTTGGTTCAAGATCTATTAGCTCTTCGTAAGACATTTCACATAAATGCAGTAAAAAAAGATGGTACACTCGGTGAAAGCATACTTCCTGTTGGGTCACATGCACATATTTTTTAGAAAAGAAGGTATCGGTTTCCTCAATGATTGATTGAGGAGATCAAGACCATGGTTTTTATGAGTGAAAAAATGACCAAAATAAAAAATCCGAATTTGTATAATTGGCATACCTTTGATTCTGTTTGTTTTAATTTTTTTATCTGTTTTGTTTATGCGTCTTGTTAAATTTTTAATAAATTGATTATTACATTTAAAAAAATCACTTTCCACGTATAAAATTTTAAAATGTGTAAAGTGGGTTAAATTTGTAACAAAATAGTGTATTTGAATTTGAAGAAACACTAAGTGACCCCGGGCAGATTACGGATAATCTGGGGGTTAAATAGATGTTTCCCACGAGGATGAGGTCCAGCAAAGAAAGTTGTTCTTCAGGTGACCTGCAAAACAGACACCGTAAGCTCGTCACTGAGAAGGGGGGGTTCCTCCTTGTGACCACCCTCCGGTGTGAGAATCAGACTAGATTGCTCTGAATATAAGTGTATATTAAGAGATTGCTAGAGAAGACAAGATAATGAGATATCAGATAATGTCCTTACCATTCCAAGGTGTTGGAGTATTTATAGCCGAAGGTAGGTTTCCAAGAAGGTACAGCCGGCTGAATAGTATTCCTGTTCTACCAACAGTGGGCTACGCACGAGCCATGCTGGTTGGTGGATAGGCTGCGGCTGATAGTGACAAAGCCGGCTGTATACTGTTCCTTTACTGCCGGCTATGCACTGTTCCACTAACTGTAGGCTATGCACGTCCCACAGTGAGGGTTGGTGAGTAGGCAGCGGCTAATAGTGACAAACAGTACTAGAGGGTGCTCCTCCTCGTACTGTTGTCGGTGAGCTGTCACCCTGTGATTGGTTCATGGGCTGCTTTGGTCAGATCTTGTCTATTCTGTCCATACCTTGACAGGTATAGTACAAAATATCTTCCAGAAGCATACGGACTGGCTCATTTGGGCGGGAGTATTCCCGCCTTGCTCATTCCTTCAGGTGACATTACTGAAGTATCAAGAGTTAGTGCCTTGTGCGTGTAGCCTTGCTATTAGTGCGGGTAGCCTTCCCTGATGGCTTGTATCCGCAGCTGCGGGAACAGGCGGGGTACTTCACCATTGGGAGGCTTTCCCTACGGGAACAGCTGGCGTACTGCGCGTAAGGTCTTCATCTCTGAGCATGGTGGGTCCTGCGGAAGCAGTTGGTCCTTACGCAGACGTCCCTCTTCAAGGTGAGTCTTGCGGGTCCAACTGGGCTCTGCTGGGACCTACCTCTTCAAGTCCCCCCAGTCCAATGTTCTTCTCATGAATTATTAATAAGTGAGGTGAACTTTTGGACTTTAGCAAGGGGTTTTGAACAGGGTTTTTAGTTTTAAGGTTTTCCGTGGGGATTCTTCCCGCGGTTTTCCTAATGTCACGCAGAAATTCCCGACTTTTCTGCTTGATCTTTGGGTATGATGCGGGTAGGTTTGTAACCTCCTAGCGAGTCAGGAGCGTTGAGTTTCACTTGTGTAGAATCTCCATGAGGTTTTGGTAGTTTTAACATAGTGATCAATTATGTTAAACAACCAATTCCATCTTGGAGCTTCAAACAATCTAGTTGTCAACGATCCCGCTATGCGGGGATGTTATTTCCCTTTCCGCGAGCATGGCCCAGAAGATCCTTCTTGGTTTCAATTCCCTGCGAGTGCTAAGTATGTGAAGGGTTTCTCCTTGACACTGTACCCGCACTCGTCTTATAGTTAGTTTACTTCCAAGTAAGTCTTGGCGTCCATTCCCTGCGGGGGCTAAGTATGTGAAGGGTTTTACCTTGACACTGTACCCGCACCTGTCTTATGGTTACTTGGTTGCCCAGGTAAGGGGATATATTCCCTCTTATTTTTGAATATTTGAATCTTTTTGAATTTCTTTGAAATTCGAAGAGTTGGTGAAAGGATAAGAACAGTCCAGACTGTTGAAGGGACGTTAGTGTCTGACGGTTTCTTCTGACAGTTTCAGGACGTGCAGGAAGTTATGATGACATGACAGTATATGGTCATTCCAGGTGCTTTTTCAGGCGCGTGGGCGCGATTTTTCGGGTGCGTGGGTGCGGATTTTACGGCACACGTCCCGTCAACAGCTGTTGCCAGGTTGCTTTTTCCACGTGTCACAGTTTCATTGCACCAGCTCTTTTCTCTCTCCTTCGCATTAAATTCATCGCATTTATTGCGGTGACTATATAAAGGGGGTGAGGGTTCACAGTAATCTACACTTTCACTTCTCTCTTCTTCTTGTAAACGATTTCCGGCGAATACTCACTATTCCGTCGAGCATTCTTCTGAAATCATTCTGTTACATCCAAAACATGTCTTGTATCCGTGATTTTGAGGCCCCTGCCGAGGAGTCTGAGATGTTCGTCGAGAACCCGACGTCGACGTCCGATAAAGATGACAAGAGCACTGCTGGTGAGTGCCAGTGCGCTCTTCCTACTGATCTCTACCAGTACATCGTCCGGAAGTTCATGCTCGAGCCTTTCGAGCCTGAGTTTCCGGAGCCTCATCAGACGGTGTACGATGCCCCCAAGGGCAAGTTAGGGGTGTACGCCGCATTCTTCGTCTATGGGAATCTGAGGTTCCCATTGACGAAGTTTGTGTACCGTGTTCTTGAGAGGCATGGTGTACACTTGACGGAGGTACACCCAATGGTGATCGCAAAGATCCGCCATTTCGAATGGGTGTGCCTCATTATGGGTGTGGAGCCCCATGTTGACCGCCTGATGACCTTCTACTCCTGGAGGTGCATCCAAGAGTGGTACACCCTGGTCAACCGGATCAAGGGTCTGAAGATTTGCGCAACCGAGCGCAGTCTTCGGTCGTGGAAGCGGGAGTTTTTTTATATCTCCGCTCGCGTCATCCCGATAGCGATGACGTTTAAAAACGGGATCGCGCTCCCGAACCTTCCCGCCATGAATTACCAGGATGCGGAATGGTTCTCCAAGGTTTCCCGGATCCAGTCTCCGGTTTACCGCTTTGCGGAGTCCGGGATGGTGATGCTCGGGATGAGCCGAGTGTGGAAGGAGGCGTCACAGATTCCCATCGTCCTAGAATACGGTTTGAACTCTGTCCCTTACGGTATGCTTTGTCTTCTTTGTTGGTTTAGGTTTTTCTTCTAACTGTTACTTCTTTTATTTCAGAAGGGAATGACTTGCAGTCGCTCCTGCATCCGCGGGAGGCTGATGGTCCCGCTCGGATGGGTACTCGTGCTCTAGATGAGAACGAGTTGCCCATCCTTGAGCAAACGGTGGATCGGTTCGTGGAGGTCTACCCGCCAGGCCACGAGATCCTAAGCGCCAGGCGGCCAGGTAAAGAACTTTTTAACCCTCACCCTGTGAATGCTGAAACCTCTGCGGGAATTCCTCTAATTCTGTCATCTTCTGATGAGGAATCCGCAGATGGTCCTTTGTTGGCGAGTAAGAAGAAGGCTGCGGGCGGGAAGGGCAAGGCGACAGTTGCCTCCACTGCCGATCCGGTGAATCGGTCTAACTCAGAGACCGAAAGTGAGGAGGTGGCGGGGAACCCTGGTGGTGAGACCACTGTTCCGGAGGTTCAGACAGCTGTCACCTCCGAGCAGCCCCGGACGACGACGGTCATCGGCGTGAAGAGGCCGGCTCCATCGGGTTCGTCCCCCGCGTGTTCGCACATTTAAGCTCAAAAGGACTCGTAAGTGTAAAGTTAATAATTTTAACTTCATGTTTCTGCCATTATATTTAAATATGTTGTCTTCGTGCAGGCGTGGATGCAACCGCATTCCCAAGTGGAGCGGGAAGGAGTGCGTCTGGACCCATGACGGTAGGTTTGGTCAACCTACCCGAGGCGATGACCCAGGCGGCTGCGCCTGCTTCGAGTGTTTGTTCAGTTGCTCACCCTGCCGAGGCAACTGTTCCACTCATAACTTCACCCCCGCCGGCTGTGAGTGCCATTTTTACGGAATCCTTCATTGAGCCGGCGGTGGTTCCTTTTGCGGGCTCTTCTGCTGCCGCGGCCACGGTTGTGAGTTCACCTCCGGTGAGTTCACCTCCGTTGGTTTCCACCGCGACAGCCTCCACTATGCCTCCTCCGGCACCGGCGAGTACGACCGGCTTTTCAGGTACATACGGGGCTTATCGCCAACCTCTGCCTCCTTCCCATCTGCCTGACCTCTTGGATGAATTTCCCTTAGGTTCAGGTGATGGGTTTGGCGGCTATCGGCATGTTGTCGACCCTACAGGTGCGTAGGGTTCTTTTGGCTGGGTTTTTTTTTTATCTTTTCCTAACTGCTTTTTGTTTTTTGCAGTGTCGGATTCCAATGAAGTGTATGTTCCACGATGGAACATCCGCCGAGGAACAACCCTTCGCACGTCTGTGGACTGCGTGGAGTGGGCGCGCCACGCAGCTCCCAATGGTGCGTTGGGGGAAGCAATGGCTAGCTACCAAGAGGGTAGGCTTAGCACGGAGCTTCGAATTCTCCTGGCCCGGATGCAGCCGCGCGTCGAGCTGCTTTGTCGTGAAAATGACAAATTAAAGGCGGCGCGTATGCAAGAGGTGGCTCAGGCGCGGGCCATCCGGGAGGAGAACAGGAGACTCTCCGCCACTGCTGCGGAGAAGGAGAAGGCGTTCAAGGCCCTCGAGGTTGACGTTCAGGCCCGGCTTGAGGCCCGTTCCAAGGCTGCCCAAGCTGTTAACGAACAGCTTCGGTTAGCTAAGGAAACCGCACGGAATGCAACTGAGAGGGCCGTCAAGGCTGAAGCTGTTGCGGAGCCTCTACGCGTGGAGAATGAGGAGCTTAAAGCCAAATTAGAGGCTCTCCAGCAGGCACATGATGCCTTGGCCATGGAAGACGCCAAGAAGCTCCAAGAGATCCTGGACCAGAGGGGGGTGCTTGAGCATACTGAGCGTAAGCTAAAGGGCGTCGAAGAGGCTGCAGCGAAAGATGTGTTGCTTGCCAACCTTACAAAGAACGAAGCCGAACGCGCCCATAATGAAGCTCAAGCTGCCCTCCAGGAGGCTCTGGTTACCAAGGAATGGCTTCTTCGAGAAGCGTTGTCTCAGGTATGTATAGTCTTTATAATGTCTCCACGCTTTTCTTTATACCTGGAAAAGTTGACATTTATTATTATTATTATTTTTTTGTAGGTTGTGCATCGGGTCTTCATGGATACATCTTACGATGATGCTATGAGCGCAGCCCTCAACGCTTCTCACGATGATGGGGAAAAGGCAGGTTTCCTGCTTGGTCTGGGATATGTTGAGAAGGGCATCCCGCCTTCTAACTTCCCTCTATATAACGTAGATACTGACGTTGCTTACGACCAAGCATTGAACCAATACGCTGCCTTCCCACATCCGGTGGTGGAGAAGGTGGACGAAATTGCTGCCGCTGATGATGGGCTAGCTATTCTCAAAGCCTTCCTTGAACCGCCACCGTCAACTAATGGTGCGGGAACGAGTGGGTTTGGGGGGAGTGGTCCTGAAGTTTTAACCTGAAGATCCCTTCCCACCGTTAGGATAGATTTTTACTTTTGTATAGATTCTCTTGTATGCGGGTATGTACCCAGCAATCCTTGTAATATTTGAATTTTGATGGAATAAAGATTATTTGCCAACGCCTTGCCTTGTTTATTTCACGCATATTTTGATTTAACTTAGGAATTTCTTGAGTACTTGGATAAGTTAACTTTTTAACGTGGCAGATTACAAGTTCAAGTTTCGCTTCCTCTTTCGTGATTGTGCGGGTATGACCGTCACTTTCACTTAGTAGGGTGGCTAAACTTTACTTATATCTGTCCTGCGTGGAAGTTTTCCTCATATTTTCCTTAGAAATTTTCTAAGTATTTTGAATAAGTTAGCCTTTGTACGCGCGGTTGTTAATTGGTTAATGTTCAGTTTCCTCTATCATGATTGTGCGGGTAGGACCGTCACTTTCATTTAGTGGGATGACCAAACTTTACCTATAACTGACCTGCGTGAAGGTTTTCCTTATCTTTTCTTTTGAAATTTTTACCGTTTTATGTGTTTATGCGGGTTTTGCCGCCTTCCACACGTAACGACTTACTTCTTCCCATATTTATGCGGTGAATACCGGCATATCAGTGTGGGAAGTTCATAAGTATAAAGGTAAGGCTATCAACACAATGTGAAAGGAGAATCATTTCCATTAGAAGTGGCTCTAGGCCTTTTCTTTACAAGTTTGGAATTGATCTACATGTAACATTTGCGTAATTGAGCTCCATTCCATGTTCTTGGGATGGGAGTGCCATCGAGCCTTTCGAGCCGGTATGCGCCTTTTCCCAGAACTTCTTTGATAATGTATGGCCCTTCCCAGACCGGGGCCAGTTTTCCTGGGCGTTGTTGGTTCGAAGCCTCGTTGTTACGCAGTATGTAGTCTCCTACATTGAAGTTGCAGAGTTTTACCCGCGTGTTGTAGTACTTTTGCATTTGTCGCTTGTAGTTCTCTTCACGCACTGCGGCTAAGTCTCTGCGTTCCTCGGTTAGCATAAGGTCTAACCGTCTTTCCGCATCATTGTCTTCTGGCTGAATCAAGACCCTTGGTGAGGGTAAACCAATTTCGACCGGGACCATGGCTTCAATGCCATAAGTGAGGCTGAACGGGGTTTCTCCCGTACTGGCCTTTTTCAGCGTTCTGTTTGCCCAAAGGACGTGCGGAAGCTCGTCCACCCAGCCGGATCTGTGTTCCAAGAGTCTTTTCTTTATGCCTTCGACAATGCTCTTATTTGCTCTTTCTACCTCACCATTACCCTGCGGGTGCGCCACTGAGGTAAAGGTATGGGTGATTTGAAGTTCTTCCAGCCACTTTTGTAGCTTCTTGTCAGCAAAGTTGGTGCCGTTATCGCTCACCAAATTCTGTGGAAGTCCAAAACGACAAATAATAAATTCCCAAATAAATTTTTTGATATGTTTCGCGGTTGTTTGGGCTAAGGGTTTTGCTTCTATCCACTTCGTGAAGTAGTCGATGGCTACCACTAGGAATTGAACGTTTCCTGCGGCTGTAGGAAATGGGCCTGTCACATCGATGGCCCACTTCTGAAATGGCCATGAAGAGGTGACTGGAACAAGTTCATTCTTCGGGCGATGCGTGTTGGGTGCGTAGAGCTGGCAAGACCTACACTTTCTGATGTATGCCAGCGCATCCGTATGCATCCCCGGCCAAAAGTATCCCGCGTTGTTTAGCTTAGCTACAACAGCGCGTGGACCTGCGTGTACTCCACAGATGCCTTCGTGTACTTCTCTTAGGAGGTAGTCAGCATCTTGGTTGTCCACACATCTTAAGAGTGGGCCAAGAAAGTTACGTCTGTAAAGGATGTCATCGATGAGTTGATAATTCAGTGCTTTACAGCGTAGTTTTCTTGCCTGTGTTTTTGACTCTGGTAGTATACCCGCCGCAAGGTAATTTATTATTGGTGTCATCCACGTTTCTGTGCCGGTTTGGATGACACAAATTTCCTTGTGCAGGACTGAAGGTGCCCCGAGGAGTTCAATGCGGATGTCCTTTCCCAAGTGGGTGAAGGCTAATGATGCAAGCTTGCTTAACGCATCCGCAGATTTGTTTTCGCTACGCTTGACGTGTATGACTTTGCAATCGTTAAAATCGCGCATAAGGGTTTTTGCTTGTGCGAGGTACAGGGCCATTGTGTCATTCACGGCCGTGTACGTCCCGTTTATTTGGTTGGCTACTAACATGGAATCCACGTGGGCTTCCAAGTATTTCACTCCCATCTTACACGCAATTCTCAGCCCGGCCAAGAATGCTTCATACTCGGCTTCGTTATTCGTACTTGGAAAATCCAGTCGAATAGCGTAAGTGTATTCTTGGCCTGCTGGGTTGGTTAGTTTCAGCCCTGCGCCTGAACCCTCGTTACTGGCTGCTCCCTCAGTGTAGAGTCGCCAGACATCATTGATGTCCTGTGCTGGAGAGGGTTGAGCCTCTTCCTGGCACTCTTTTTCCCGCGATGCAGGCACTTCCGCAATAAAGTCGGCCAAAACCTGGCCTTTTATGGCTGGTCTTGGCATATACTTTATCGCGTATTCCCCCAACTCAATTGCCCATTTGGCTAGGCGTCCCGATAACTCGGGTTTGCGTAGAACGTTTGCAAGTTTGAAGTTGGTGAGAATGGTGATTGGGTGACCCTGGAAATATCGTCTTAACCTGCGTGAAGCGTATACAAGTGCTAAGACTAATTTTTCGAGGGTAGAGTACCGGGTTTCTACGTCTGTTAGGATACGGCTGACATAATAGATTGGCATCTGGATGCCTTTCCGTTCAACTAGCAGGACCGCCCCGGTTGCTCTATCTGTTGCGGAAAGGTATAGGATTAACTCCTCCCCCGCTTCTGGTGCTGTGAGCGTTGGGAGTTCGATCAAGCGTGACCGAATCTCCTGAAAAGCTGCTTCCGCTTCTGGTGTCCAGCGGAAGTGCGTTTTCTTTAAACAGTTTCTCAATGTTGACACGAAAGGAAACGACTTATCCGCGTGGTTTGCCAAAAAGCGATTAAGTGCGACTAGTCGTCCATTCAGTGTCTGAGACTGTTTGATGGTAGTAGGTGATTCCATTTTGATAATGGCTTCGACCTTTTCAGGGTTCGCTCTGAAGCCATCTTTAGTGACGATGACCCCCAAGAACTTCCCTTCTTCCATCCCAAAGGAACACTTGCTCGGGTTGAGCTTCATGTTTATCTTCCTGAGCGTGTTGTAAGTTTCTTCGATGTCTTTCAACATCGCTTCTGCGTCAGGGCTTTTGATGACCAAGTCATCCATGTAGACTTCCAAGTTCCTCCCAATTTGGGCATGAAACTGGTTGTCCATCAGGCGTTGGTATGTGGACCCGGCATTCTTAAGTCCAAATGGCATCATTTGGTAACAAAATGTGCCATCTGGCGTCCGAAAAGCGGTTTTGTCCTGATCATCAACGGCCATATGGATTTGATGGTACCCCTTATACGCATCCAGGAAGCATTTAAGGCGAAACGGTGCTAACGAATCCACCTTAAGATCAATTTCGGGTAACGGATAACAATCTTTGGGGCATGCTTTGGTGTAAGTCCTTGAAATCTATGCACATGCGCCATTGTTTGTTATTCTTCGGTACCATAACGGGATTTGCAACCCATGTTTGATATCTGCTAACGCGTATGATGCCTGCGTCAAGGAGTTCCTTGACTTGGGTTCTACACGCGTTAGGTTGTTCTGGCCCCATTACTTTACGCTTTTGTACGACTGGCGTAACAGCTGGGTCGCACTTGAGCTTATGCTCTGCCTTACTTCGGGGTACGCCAGTCATGTCAGCTGGTGTCCACGAGAAGATGTCAGCGTTTTTCTGTAGTAAGCGTTTGAGTAAGGTGCGCGTGGGATCAACGACTGTTGGGCCAATGGTAACGGCCTGGTCAGGGTATTTGCCATTGAAGGCCCATCTTTCTGGTTCGGTGATGGTCGGTTTAGCCATCTTTTGTTTGGCTTTAGATGAGACAGATGCGATGCATACCTGGGGAATGCCGGTAATCATCGCTACACCCTCAGCTGTTGGCCATCCCATCATGCCGTGGACTGAAGATACCACGGCGTTGAATCTTACCATCCCGTCTCTCCCGAAGAGAATGTCGTATGTGTGGTGTGGCTTCCTCATCACGACAAAGTCCACATCTTCTGTGCGGGAGTGTTTCCCGTCCGTAAGAGTGACGGGGAAAGATAGGATACCCAGGGGGGTGTTTGTGCTGCCGTCGAACCCTTCCATCGAGGCGTAGACCGTTTCCAGGCGTTCCTTGTCTTCGTCATCTAGCTTGTTGAAGAACTGCCTGTACATCACCGTTGACGAGGCGCCGTTGTCAGCAAGAGTGCGGGAAGTGATGTAGTGCCCCAGCTGGCTTTTGATGACGATAGGGCCTTCTTTGCTGGGTCCTCCTGGCACTCGCGGGAAGCGCACCTCAGCTTCCTTCCACGCGCATGGTTCTGTCGTTCGCCTTTTTCTTCCTCTGATGTTGCCATGAACCATGTTGATGCTGATGTCAACGGGCTTTTGTCCGTTGCCTCTGTACCGGTTATCATTCCTTCCTCCCTTCTTGATTGATGCCACAAGGTGTGCAAGTCTTCCATCCTTGACGAATGTTTCAACAATATCCTTCAAGGATGTACACTCCTCCGTACTATGACCCTTTGTCCCGTGGAAGTCACAGGATTTGCTTTGATCCGCATTAGGTCGCTACCGGATCATTGGAGCTTTTGGCCATGGTAGTTTTTCGGTGGCAAATATCTCCGTGACGCTTTTGGTGAGTGGCGTCCACCGGTGTTTTTGGCTTGAAGGGTGTGTGTTATCCCTTCCGCCAACAAGAGGGCGAAAGCTGGATGAGGTGTCAAAGTTTACCCTTGACTGCCAAATACCTAGCTTCCTCTTTTTGTTCTGCCGGGCGATCCGAACATTGTTTTCTCTGGTCCTCTGCGTGTAGAGGTGTGTACTCTGGGGAAGATCCCTACCCAGTTGCTTCTCTGTCTCGGCAAAGCGCTTGGCCGCCGTCATGATGGCATCCCATGTGGATGGCATGCCGTCCTTACCCGTCAACGTGCGGATAAGCTCTGGGTATTCGGCGCCCTGGATGAAAGCGGCGCGAACAAGATCTTCACTTATGTTGCCCAGACTCAGCTTTTTGGAGTTGAAGCGAGTGATGAAGTCTAGTAAAGATTCATCCTCCTCTCTAACGCAGTTGAGGATCGTCCACTGTTCTTCAGTATATTTCCTCTGTTGGCTGAAGTGTTGGCTGAACTTGTTCTGAAAGTCCGCCCAATCATAGATGTGGTGGACCGGTAAACGATCGAACCATGCCCTGGCCGCTCCAACCAGTGTCATCTGGAACATATAACACCACGTGGGTTCCGTCCAGTTGCTGAAGGTTGCCCCCGCAATGAATCTGTTCAAGTGATCGTCTGGGTCGGATAGACCATCATAAGTGCCGATGTTGGACATTTGTTTGGCACTTCTCGGGGCGATTGCTTCCGCAATGTCCCTTGCAAACTTGGACTTTCCTGCATTTGCAGCAGTTGGTCTAAAGGTTTTGGAGAAGTCACGTGGGTTTCTCCCCGCGTTCGTTGGTTTAAAGGTTTCTCCAAAATTCCTTGTCGGTTGGAAGTCTGTTTCCTTACGCCTCCCTTTCGCCTTATGGCGAGGGTTTGCGTCGGTATCGGATTCTTCCCGCTCATCATCCGAGTACTCCCACTCACTGTTCATGTTGAGATGTTGGCGAGTACTGCCGAGTTCGTCAGCCTGTTGAAGTGAACGCAAGCGTTCATCCAACTCAGCTTAGAACTTTTTCTGACGTGCTTCGGCCCACGCCTTAACTTGATCGAGTGTTTGGCGAGGGAGCCTCGCCCGTTTCTCCAACTGGGCATCAGTGAACCCCAGTGAAATATTGTTTATTGCACTTGTCCCGGCTTGGGTAACCGGGGTAGTGTTCGTAAAATTTGTATAACCGCCGGTGTTCCCCCCCAGTTGCTGGGGTTGTGGTTACCGGGGTTTCTTGGTCACTTACTGGCCTTGGGACCGGAGTAACGTTAACCATTTCTTCAGAAATTTTGAAAAAACTAAGAATTAGTTCTAGCTTTTATGCACGGATGGAGCCAATGAAGAAACACTAAGTGACCCCGGGCAGATTACGGATAATCTGGGGGTTAAATAGATGTTTCCCACGAGGATGAGGTCCAGCAAAGAAAGTTGTTCTTCAGGTGACCTGCAAAACAGACACCGTAAGCTCGTCAGTGAGAAGGGGGGGTTCCTCCTTGTGACCACCCTCCGGTGTGAGAATCAGACTAGATTGCTCTGAATATAAGTGTATATTAAGATATTGCTAGAGAAGACAAGATAATGAGATATCAGATAATGTCCTTACCATTCCAAGGTGTTGGAGTATTTATAGCCGAAGGTAGGTTTCCAAGAAGGTACAGCCGGCTGAATAGTATTCCTGTTCTACCAACAGTGGGCTACGCACGAGCCATGCTGGTTGGTGGATAGGCTGCGGCTGATAGTGACAAAGCCGGTTGTATACTGTTCCTTTACTGCCGGCTATGCACTGTTCCACCAACTGTAGGCTACGCACGTCCCACAGTGAGGGTTGGTGAGTAGGCAGCGGCTAATAGTGACAAACAGTACTAGAGGGTGCTCCTCCTCGTACTGTTGTCGGTGAGCTGTCACCCTGTGATTGGTTCATGGGCTGCTTTGGTCAGATCTTGTCTATTCTATCCATACCTTGACAGGTATAGTACAAAAGATCTTCCAGAAGCATACGGACTGGCTCATTTGGGCGGGAGTATTCCCGCCTTGCTCATTCCTTCAGGTGACATTACTGAAGTATCAAGAGTTAGTGCCTTGTGCGTGTAGCCTTGCTATTAGTGCGGGTAGCCTTCCCTGATGGCTTGTATCCATAGCTGCGGGAACAGGCGGGCTACTTCACCATTGGGAGGCTTTCCCTACGGGAACAGCTGGCGTACTGCGCTTAAGGTCTTCATCTCTGAGCATGGTGGGTCCTGCGGAAGCAGTTGGTCCTTGCGCAGACGTCCCTGTTAAAGGTGAGTCTTGCGGGTCCAACTGGGCTCTGCTGGGACCTACCTCTTCAGAATTTGAAGTGTATACATGATTTTATTTGATATTTTTTTTATTATAAACATAAAGTTTTGTATTAAATAAGTTCACATTTTAAAAGGATGGATAATGACTGTATGGCCTTTTTCTCCTTTTCAACGTTCATTTTGGCTTTAATATGTGCATGATTGCATGCCTTTCATTGATGAAGGGCTGAGTTGTCCTTTTACGCCATATTTTTCTTACCTGTAAGACAAAAGCAACGGTTAAAAATAAAATAAAATATTATTATCATGGGAGGCTCGGAGGGCATGTGAGCCGCACAATCGGCCGGGACACATAAGTTTTGGGGGCACAAACTTTTTTATACATATGACATATATATGTTTTTTTGTGTTAAAAATAAGGTTATTTTCAATGGTTTATGAAATAATTACACGCTCAAAATGATTTATGCTTATAATAAATCGTTCGATAAAAGTTTTGTTCACGTACATTAGCGAATAAAAAATTTTCGTTAAGACCTACGGGCCTTTTTATTTTGACTCGACCGAGGTATTTAAATTATCAGAGACGGCCCTGATTATTATTATGATTTTTTTTGAAGAGTTTCATTTTGGGCTCCACCCTATAAAAATGTCGTTTTATATGATTTTGTTTCAAGGGATGACGGGACAAGGTGAGATTTGTAGATCAATATTGGGGTCTGATTTTATTATTTTAGAGTATTCATATTCAATTTATTAATTTATTAAAAATATGAATGAAATAATTATAATATAAAAATGATTTAAGGTATGGTAAGTGAATGAGAAAAAAAAATACAGTAATTTTTCAATATATTTTAGAAAAAACTGATCACATACTATAACTTTTTAATATATTTTAAAATTGGTTGTGAGTTAATGAATATTAAATATTAATGATAAAAATATAAAAAGTATTATTTAATTAAATGAAAAAAATATATATTGATTTTTAATGTAATTTTAAATATTAAGATATAAGATTGGATGTGAATACACTAATAGAAATAGAAACCACTCTACTACAATATGTTAAATAAAATTGGAAAAAGAATATTGTTTTAAAGTTCTATATATGTGTTGAGTATTTAACACGAAGTTTTGTCGGTGAAATAAGACAGGATGACAAATAAAAAGATTGTTTTACTTTTTGGCGTTACCTTCATGTGGATCTCACCTTCAATAATGGACCAAGTGAGACTAAATTTGTACATTACAATATAAATTTATATTATCTTTCGTATATTTATATCCTTATCAAATAAAACGTACTTGTTTTATCACCAAAATTAAAATTGAATGTGTAAGTAAAAAATCGTGGTATGAAGGTCGTATTTTTAATAATATAAAGTTGTAACATCTAACCGATTATATCAATTAATATTGCCTTCTTTGTATGGAAATAGTTTTTGGTTGTTCGAGTTAGAAACTCTTAGAAATACCTAACTTGATATTGTTCTTATCCAAACATGATTAACCATGTAACTCTCATATCATTCATGAATCCACGGTCAATGTGATCGATATTTGTTCACAGTATTTGAGTATGGGACATCTGCTATTAACACAACATCTTTTATGTCAACGACTTATGTGAAATTCTTCAAGGGCACCGCACAAAGAAAGTCATGATTTACATGATACCAACCGTAATATGTCTACACAAAACTATTGTTGGGACTCCTTTACTTATTTTATATATTTGATTATTTTCTAGTTACTACAAAAATGACAATGATACGATGATAAAACTTTAGAGTAAAATACTAAAATTGTATTAAAATTAAATATTAGTTAAAATACAATAGTAATATCTAAAACCCAGATTTATTTCTAATACTCTTAATTATATAATAAATATAATAGTCTCGTATGAATCGGGTAGATAAACTAAAATAAACATCCTTAAAACTAAATAATATTTTTAGTTCTTCTAAAAATTCTTTAAAAGTCAAACAAGGCATGCTTTGAAACTCTTTGGGTTTATGAAGAGGTAGGTCCCAGCAGAGCCCAGTTGGTCCCGCAAGACTCACCTTGAACAGGGATGTCTGCGCAAAGGCCATCTGCTCCCGCAGGACCCACCATGCTCAGAGAACCTTACGCGCAGTACGCAAGCTGTACACGCAGGGAAAGCCTCCCAATGGTGAAGTACCTCGCCTGTTCCCGCAGTTGCGGATACAAGCCATCAGGGAAGGCTACCCGCAGACAGCAGAGCTACACGCACAAGACAATAGATACTTCAGTAGTCACATGAAGGAATGAGCAAGGCGGGAACAATCCCGCCAAAATGAGCCAGTCCGTATGATTCTGAAAGATCTTCTGTACTATACCTACCAAGGTATGGATAGGACAGACAATCTGACCAGAACAGCCCATGAGCCAATCACAGGGTGACAGCTCACCGACAACAGTACGAGGAGGAGCACCCTCTAGTACTGTTTGTCACTATTAGCCGCTGCCTACTCACCAACCCTTACTGTGGGGCATGCGTAGCCTACAGTTGGTGGAATAGTGTTACAGTTGGCCGTAACCTATTCACCAACCAGCATGGCCTGCGAACAATCCACAGTAGGTGGGACGTGCATAATCTACAGTTGGTGGAATAGTGCAGCCGACTTTGTTACTGTTGGCCGTAACCTACCCACCAACCAGTATGGCCTGTGCATAGTCAACTGTTGGTAGAACAGGAATACTATTCAGCCGGCTGTACCTTCTAGGAAACCTACCTTCGGCTATAAATACTCCAACATCTTGGAATGGTAAGATCATCTGCTATCCTGTTATCTAGCAATCTCTTAATATACACTTATATTCAGAGCAATCTAGTCTGATTCTCACGCCGGAGGGTGGTCACAAGGAGGAACCCCCCCCCTTCTCAGTGACGAGCTTACGGTGTTTGTTTTGCAGGTCCCCTGAAGAACAGCTGTCTCTGTTGGACCTCATTCTCGTGGGAAACATTACTTAACCCCCAGATTATCTATAATCTGCACCGGGTCACTTAGTGTTTCTTCATTGGCGCCATCCGTGCATAAAAGCTAGAACTAATTTAGTTTTTTCAAATTTTCTGAAGAAATGGTTAACGTTACTCCGGTCCAAAGGCCAGTAACCGACCAAGAAACCCCGGTAACAACCCCAGCAACTGGGGGTGAACACCGGCGGTTATACAATCCTTACGAACACTACCCCGACTACCCAAGCCGGGGCAAGTGCAGTAAATATTCCACTGGGGTTCACCGATACCCAGCTGGAAAAACGAACGAGGGTCCCTCGCCAAACACTAGATCAAGTGAAGGCGTGGGCCGAAGCACGTCAGAAAGAGTTCCAAGCTGAATTGGACGAACGCTTGCGTTCAGTTTAACAGGCTGACGAATTCGGCAGTACTCGCCAACACCTCATTATGAACAGCGAGGGCGAGTACTCAGACGACGAGAGGGAGGAGTCCGATACCGACGCAAACCCTCGCCATAAGGCGAAAGGGAAGCGTAAGGAAACGGACTCCCAGCCAAAAAGGAATTTTGGGGAAGCCTTTAAACCAACAAATGCGGAGAGAAACACGCGTGACTTCTCCAAAACCTTTAGACCAACTGCTACGAATGCAGGAAAGTCAAAATTTGCAAGGGATATTGCGGAAGCAATCGCCCCGAGAAGTGCCAAACAAATGTCCAACATTGGCACTTATGATGGTCTATCCGACCCAGATGACCATTTGAACAGGTTCATTGCGGGGGCTACCGTCAGTAACTGGACGGAACCCACGTGGTGTTACATGTTCCAGATGACTCTGGTCGGAGCAGCCAGGGCATGGTTCGATCGTTTACCGGTCCACCACATATATGATTGGGCGGACTTTCAGAACAAGTTCAGCCAGCACTTCAGCCAGCAGAGGAAGTATACTGAAGAGCAGTGGACGATCCTCAACTGCGTTAGAGAGGAGGATGAATCTTTACTAGACTTCATCACCCACTTCAACTCCAAGAAGCTGAGTCTGGGCAACATAAGTGAAGATCTTGTTCGCGCCGCTTTCATCCAGGGCGCCGAGTACCCAGAGCTTATCCGCACATTGACGGGTAAGGACGGCATGCCATCCACATGGGATGCCATCATGACGGCAGCCAAGCGCTTTGCCGAGACGGAGAAGCAGCTGGGAAGAGATCTTCCCCAGAGTACACACCTCTACACGCAGAGGACAAGGGAGAACAACGTAAGGATCGCCCGGCAGAACAAAAAGAGGCGGCTAGGTATTTGGCAGTCAAGGGTAAACTTTGACACCTCATCCAGCTCCCGCCCTCTTGTTGGCGGAAGGGACAACACACACCCTTCAAACCGAAAACACCGGTGGACGCCACTCACCAAGAGCGTCACGGAGATATTTGCCACGGAAAAATTGCCATGGCCAAAAGCCCCATTGATACGGCAGAAACCTAATGCGGATCAAAGCAAATCCTGTGATTTCCACGGGACAAAGGGTCATGGTACTGAAGAGTGCACAACCCTGAAGGATATTGTTGAGACATTTGTCAAGGATGGAAGACTTGCACATCTCGTGGCATCAATCAAGAAGGGAGGAAGGAATGACAACCGGTACAGAGGTAACGGACGAAAGCCCGTCGACATCAGCATCAACATGGTTCATGGCAAGGTCAGAGGAAGAAAAAGACGAGTGACAGAACCATGCGCGTGGAAGGAAGCTGAGGTGCGCTTCCCGCGAGTGCCAGGAGGCCCCAGCAAAGAAGGCCCCATCGTCATCAAAAGCCAGCTGGGGCATTACATCACTTCCCGCACTCTTGCTGACAATGGCGCTTCGTCGACAGTGATGTACAGGCAGTTCTTTGACAAGCTGGATGATGAAGACAAAGAACGCTTGGAAACGGTCTACGCTTCAATGGAAGGGTTTGACGGCAGTACAGAAACCCCCTTGGGTATCCTATCTTTCCCCGTTACTCTTACCGATGGGAATCATTCACGCACAGAAGACGTGGATTTTGTCGTGATGAGAAAGCCACACCACACGTACGACATCCTATTCGGAAGAGACGGGATGGCAAGATTCAACGCCATGGTATCTTCAGTCCACGGCATGATGGGATGGCCAACAGCTGAGGGTGTAGCGATGATCACTGGCATTCCCCAGGTATGCATCGCATCTGTCTCATCTAAACCCAAACCGAAAATGGCTAAACCAACCATCACCGAACCGGAAAAATAGGCCTTCAATGGCAAATACCCCGACCAGGCCGTTACCATTGGACCAACAATCGTTGATCCCACCCGCACCTTACTCAAACGCTTACTGCAGAAAAACGCTGACATCTTTGCGTGGGCACCAGCTGACATGACTGGTGTACCCCGAAGTAAGGCGGAGCATAAGCTCAAGTGCGATCCGGCTGTTACGCCAGTCGTACAAAAGCGCAGAGTAATGGGGCCTGAACAAACTAACGCGTGTAGAACCCAAGTCAAGGAACTCCTTGACGCAGGCATCGTACGCGTCAGTAGATATCAAACATGGGTTGCAAATCCCGTAATGGTACCGAAGAATGACAAACAATGGCGCATGTGCATAGATTTCAAAGATTTGAACAAAGCATGCCCCAAAGATTGTTATCCGTTACCAGAAATTGATCTTAAGGTGGATTCGTTGGCACCATTTCGCCTTAAATGCTTCTTGGATGCGTATAAGGGGTACCACCAAATCCACATGGCCATAGATGACCAGGACAAAACCGCATTTCGGACGCCCGATGGTACATTTTGTTATAAAATGATGCCATTCGGACTTAAGAATGCAGGGTCCACGTACCAACGACTGATGGACAAAGAGTTTCATGCCCAAATCGGGAGAAACTTGGAAGTCTATATGGATGATTTGGTCATCAAAAGCCCCGAGCCAGAAGCGATGTTGAAAGACATTGAAGAAACTTTTAACACGCTCCGAAAGATAAACATGAAGCTCAACCCGAGCAAGTGTTCATTTGGGATGGAAGAAGGGAAGTTCTTGGGAGTCATTGTTACTAAAGATGGCTTCAGAGCGAACCCTGAAAAGGTCGAAGCCATTGTTAAAATGGAATCACCTACCACCATCAAACAGGCTCAGACACTGAATGGACGACTAGTCGCACTTAATCGCTTTTTGGCAAACCATGCGGATACGTCGTTTCCTTTCGTGTCAACATTGAGAAACTGCTTAAAGAAAACGCACTTCCGCTGGACACCAGAAGCGGAAGCAGCTTTTCAGGAGATTCGGTCACGCCTGATCGAACTCCCAACACTTACAGCACCACAAGCGGGAGAGGAGTTAATCCTATACCTTTCCGCAACAGATAGAGCAACCGGGGCAGTCCTGCTAGTAGAACGAAAAGGCATCCAGATGCCAATCTATTATGTTAGCCGTGTACTAACAGACGTAGAAACCCGGTACTCTACCCTCGAAAAATTAGTCTTAGCACTTATACACGCTTCACGCAGGTTAAGACGATATTTCCAGGGCCACCCAATCACCATTCTTACCAACTTCAAACTCTCAAACGTTCTAGGCAAACCCGAATTATCGGGACGTCTAGCCAAATGGGCAATTGAATTGGGAGAATATGCAATTAAGTACAAGCCAAGACCAGCCATAAAAGGCCAGGTCCTGGCCGATTTTATTGCAGAAGTCCCCGCTTCACGGGAGAAAGAGTGCCAGGAGGAGGCTCAACCCTCCCCAGCACAGGACATCAATGATGTCTGGCGACTCTACACTGATGGAGCAGCCAGTAGCGAGGGTTCAGGCGCAGGGTTAAAATTATCCAACCCAACAGGCCAAGAATATACTTACGCTATTCGGTTGGATTTTCCAAGTACGAATAACGAAGCCGAATATGAAGCATTCTTGGCCGGATTGAGAATTGCGCGTAAGATGGGAGTAAAAAACTTGGAAGCCCACGTGGATTCCATGCTGGTGGCCAACCAAATAAATGGGACGTACACGGCTGTGAACGACACAATGGCCCTGTACCTCGCCCAGGCAAAAACCCTTATGCGTGATTTTAATGATTGTAAAGTCATACACGTCAAGCGCAGCGAAAACAAATCTGCGGATGCGTTAAGCAAGCTTGCATCACTAGCCTTCACCCACTTGGGAAAGGACATCCGCATTGAACTCCTCGAAGCACCATCAGTCCCGCACAAGGAAATTTGTGTCATCCAAACCGGTACAGAAACGTGGATGACACCAATAATAAATTACCTTGCAGCAGGAACACTACCAGAGTCAAAAACACAGGCAAGAAAACTACGCTGTAAAGCACTGAATTATCAACTCATCGATGACACCCTTTACAGATGTAACTTTCTTGGCCCACTCTTAAGATGCGTGGACAACCAGGATGCTGACTACCTCCTAAGGGAGGTACACGAAGGCATCTGTGGAGTACACGCAGGTCCACGCGCTGTTGTAGCTAAGCTAAACAACGCGGGATACTTTTGGCCGGGGATGCATACGGATGCGCTGGCATACATCAGAAAATGCAGGTCTTGCCAGCTCTACGCACCCAACACGCATCGCCCGAAGAATGAACTGGTTCCAGTCACTTCTTCGTGGCCATTTCAGAAGTGGGTCATCGATGTGACAGGCCCATTTCCCACAGCAGCAGGAAATGTTCAGTTCCTAGTGGTAGCCATCGACTACTTCACCAAGTGGATAGAAGCAAAACCTCTAGCCCAAACAACCGCAAAACATATCAAAAAAATTATTTGGGAATTTATTATTTGTCGTTTTGGACTTCCACAGAATTTGGTGAGCGATAATGGCACCAACTTTGCTGACAAGAAGCTACAGCAGTGGCTGAAAGAACTTCAAATCACCCACACCTTTACCTCAGTGGCACACCCGCAAGGTAATGGTGAGGTGGAAAGAGCAAATAAAAGCATCGTCGAAGGCATAAAGAAAAGACTCTTGAAACACAGATCCGGCTGGGTGGATGAGCTTCCGCACGTCCTTTGGGCAAACAGAACGCTGAAGAAGGCCAGTACGGGAGAAACCCCGTTCAGTCTCACTTATGGCACTGAAGCCATGGTCCCAGTCGAAATTGGTTTACCCTCACCAAGGGTCTTGATCCAGCCAGAAGACAATGATGCGGAAAGACGGTTAGACCTTATGCTAACCGAGGAACGCAGAGACTTAGCCGCAGTGCGTGAAGAGAATTACAAACGACAAATGCAAAAGTACTACAACACGCGGGTAAAACTCTGCAACTTCAATGAAGGAGACTACATACTGCGTAACAACGAGGCTTCGAACCAAGAACGCCCAGGAAAGCTGGCCCCGGTCTGGGAAGGGCCATACGTTATCAAACAAGTTCTGGGAAAGGGCGCATACCGGCTCGAAAGGCTCGATGGCACTCCCATCCAAAGAACATGGAATGGAGCTCAATTACGCAAATGTTATATGTAGATCAATTCCAAACTTGTAAAGAAAAGGCCTAAGAGCCACTTCTAATGGAAATGATTCTCCTTTCACAATGTGTTGATAGCCTTACCTTTAACTTATGAACTTCCCATGTGCCGGTATTCACCGCATCAATGTGTGAAGAAGTAAGTAGTTGCGTGTGGAAGGCGGCAAAACCCGCATAAACACAACGCTAAAAATGTTAAAAAGTTCTAAGGAAAACCTACACGCAGGTCAGATGTAAGTAAAGTTTAGCCATCCTTGTAAGTGCAAGTGACGGTCTTACCCGCACAATCACGAACAAGGAAGCAAAACTTCAACCTATCATCTACCACGTTCAAAGGTTAACTTATTCTGAACACTTAGAAAATTTCAAAGGAAAAGATGAGGTAAACTTCCACGCAGGTTAAATGTAAGTTTAGCCATCCTACTAAGTACAAGTGACGGTCCTACCCGCACAATCATGAAAGAGGAAGCAAAATAAACTTATAATTTACCACGTCAAAAAGTTAACTTATCTAAGTACTAAAGAAATTGCTAAGTGTAAACATGCGTAAAATAAACAAAGAAAAGGACAAACACATTCTTTATTCCATCGAAACTCGAATGTTACAAACATTGCTGGGTATATACCCGCATACAAAAGAAATACAAAAGCAAATATCTACGCTAGTGGTGGAAAGGGATCTTCTGGATCATGCTTCAGGACCACTTCCACTTGGACCCGCACCATTAGCAGAGTGTGACGGTTCAAGGAAAGCTCTAAGGACAGCAAGCCCATCATCAGCAGCAGCAATTTCATTCACCTTCTCCACCACCGGATGCGGGAAGGCAGCATACTGGTTCACTGCTTGGTCGTAAATAGTTTCAGTATCCGCATTATACAAAGGGAAGTTGGAAGGCGGGACGCCTTTCTCAGCAAACCCTAGACCAAGCAGGAAGCCGGTCCGCTCCCCATCCTCATGAGAAGCGTTGAGGGCTGCGCTCATAGCATCGTCGTAAGATGTCTCTGAAAAGACCCGATGCACAACCTACAAAGAAAATGTACAAGTGTAAGAAACTTCTGTCGCAAAGGAAAGCGTGAAGACAAAGCTAAAATATCTGAGGCAACGCTTCTCGAATAAGCCATTCCTTGGCAACCAGAGCTTCTTGAAGGGCGGTTTGAGCTTGGGTGCAGGCGCGTTCGGCTTCGCTCTTATTAAGATTGGCAAGAAGCACATCCTTTGCAGCGGCCTCTTCAACGCCCTTAAGCTTCCGCTCGGTGTGCGCAAGCACGCCCCTCTGGTCCAGGATCTCTTGAAGCTTCTTTGCATCCTCCATAGCCAAGGCATCATGAGCCTGTTGAAGAGCCTCTAATTTGGCTTTAAGTTCTTCATTCTCCATGCGGAGAGGCTCAGCAACAGCTTCAGCCTTGGTGGCCCTCTCGGTCGCGTTCCTCGCAGTCTCCTTAGCTAGCCGAAGCTGTTCGTTAACAGCTTGGGCAGCCTTGGAGCGGGCCTCGAGTCGCGCTTGAACCTTAACCTCGAGGGCCTTGAAGGCCTTATCCTTCTCCGCAGCCACTGCGGTTAGTTTTTGGTTCTCCTCCCGGAGAGCACGCGCCTGAGATACTTCTTTAACGCGAGCTGCTTTCAACTTGTCGTTTTCACGACAAAGCAGCTCGACGCGTGGCTGCATCCGGGCCAGGAGAACCCGAAGCTCGTTGGTTAGCCTACCCTCCTGGTAGCTAACCATGGCTTCCCCCAACGCACCATAGGGAGCAGCGTGGCGAGCCCAGTCCACGCACTCCACAGGTGTGCGAAGGGTTGTTCCTCGGCGAATGTTCCATCTTGGAACATACACTTCATTGGAATCCGACACTGCAAAAGAAACAAAGCAGTTAGGAAAAGATGATACAAAAAAAAAAAAAATGTATAAAGGCCAAAAGAACCCTACGCACCTGTAGGGTCGATCACAGGCCGATAGCCACCGAACCCATCACCTGAACCTAAGGGAAATCCATCCAAAAGGTCAGGCAGATGGGAAGGTAACAAAGATTGGCGAGAAGCCTCGCGCGTACCTGAAGGTTCGGCCGTCGAGGCCGATGGCGGAGGCGGCACGGTTTCCGCCGCAGTAGATGGCGGAGGCATGGTATCTGCCGCGGTCGCCGCCGTGGAGGCAGCAGCAACAGTAACCGCCGGCTCCGTGAAGGATGCTGTAAAAATCGCACTCACGGCCGGCGGTGACGTCATCTCGGCTGGAACAGTCGGCTCAAAGGAGTGAGCAACTGGACCAGCGGATGCAGGCGCGGGCGCCTGGGTCGACGCCTCAGGTAGGCTGACAGAGCCTACCATCATTGGCGGAGAGGTACTCCCCTGCGCTCCACCCTGGAATGCGTCAACATCCACGCCTGCACAAGAAGATAAGTTTCAATAAATTTATAGTGATAAATCTACAAAGATAAGGACGTTTGTACTTACGGGTTTTCTTGAGCCTGAACGTACGGACGGGCGGGGACGAGCCCGATGGAGCCGGTCTCTTGATGCCGGTCATCGTCGTCGTCGTTGGTTCTCCGGAGGCAACAGTCGTAGCCTCCGGAGCAGTGGTCTTCTCACCACCGGGGTTCCCCGCCACTTCTTCACTATCTGACTCAGTGTCAGATAGAAGCACTGGATCGGCTGTAGAGGCCACCTTCTCCTTCCCCTTTCCGCCGGCAGCTTTCCTCTTCCGCACCAGCGAAGGACCATCTGCGGATTCCTCAGAAGAAGGGATGTCATGAATTCCGGCAGCGGGTACAGCATTGAGGGATTGAGGATAGAATATCGCCTTACCTGGCCGCCGGTGGCTCAGGATCTCGTGGCCCAACGGATAGACCTCCACAAACCGATCCGCCGTTTGTTCCAGGATGGGCAACTCGCCCTCGTCTAGAGCACGAGTACCCATCCGCGCGGGACCGTCAGCTTCCCGCGGGTACAGGAGCGACTCCAAATCGTTCCCCTCTGAAAGAAAAGAAACAGTTAGAAGACAAACTCGTATCAGCAAAAAAGACAAGACATACCATAAGGAATAGAGTTCAAACCGTATTCGAGAAGGATGGGAACCTGAGACGCCTCCTTCCACACCCGGCTCATCCCCAACATCACCATCCCGGACTCCGCAAACCGGTAAACCGGAGATCGGACCAGGGATATCTTCGAGAACCATTCCGCCTCCTGGTAGTTGGGGGCGTGAAGGCTCGGAATTGCTTGGCCATTTTTAAACTTCATGGCAAGGGGGACGGCGCGGGCGGATATGTAGAAGAACTCCCGCTTCCACGATCGGAGACTGCGCTCGGTCGCGCAAATCTTTAAACCCTTAATACGGGTTGTCAGGGTGTACCACCCCTGGATGCACCTCCAAGTATAGAAGGTCATCAGGCGGTCCACATGGGGCTCGATGCCCAAAATCCGGCACACCCACTCGAAGTGGCGAATCTTGGCGACCGCCATAGGGTGCAGCTCGGTCAAATGAACACCGTGCCTCTCAAGGACACGGTAAACAAACTTTGTCAATGGGAACCTAAGATTCCCATAGACAAAGAATGCTGCATAAACCCCGATCTTGCCTCTGGGGGCATCATACACGGTCTGATGGGGTTCAGGAAACTCAGGCTCGAGAGGATCGAGCATGAACTTCCTAACAACATACCGGTACTGATCGCCGGGCAGAGCACACTAGCACTCGCCAGCAGTACTCCTATCATCGGTTGTAGACTCGAAATCATGTGAAGACATCTTGCAGAAGGAAGAAGAAAACGATTTCAAGGGAATGCTCGACTGAATAGAGGAGTATTCACCGGAAATCGCTGTAAAGATGAAGAGAAAATGTGAAAGTGAGAATTGGAAAGGATCCTCCACCCCCTTTATATACTAATCGCAATTAATGCGGTGAATTTAATGCGGAGGAGAGAGAAATCGAAGGTGCAATGAAACTATGACGCGTGGCAAAAAGCAAGCTGGCAACAGCTGTCAAAAGGACGCGTGCCAGTAATTTTGCGGCCACGCGCCCGAAAAATCGAGCCCACGCGCCTGAAAAAGCGTCTGGAATGACCATGTACTGTCACGTCACCATAACTTCCTGCACGTCCTGACACAGTCAGAAGAAACCGTCGCACGACGTTTCAGATGTTTGGACTGTTCCTATCTTTCCACCAACTCTTCGAATTTCGAAATTCAAAATTCAAAAAGATTCAAAAGTAAGCGGGAAAGTACTTACCTTGGCAACCAAGTAACCATAAGCCGGGTGCGGGTACAGTGCTAAGGCAAAACCCTTCACATACCTAGCACCCGCAGGGAATTGAAGCCAAGAATACCTTGGCAACCAAGTAACCATAAGCCGGGTGCGGGTACAGTGTTAAGGCAAAACCCTTCACATACCTAGCACCCGCAGGGAATTGAAGCCAAGAGTACCTTGGAAGTAAAGTAACCGTAAGACGAGCGCGGGTAGTGTTAAGGCAAAACCCTTCACATACCTAGCGCCCCGCAGGGAATTGAAACCAAGAAGGATCTTCTGGGTAATGCTTGCGGATAGAGGAATAATATCCCCGCATAACGGGAACGTCGAGAATTATATTGTTTGAAACTCCGTGATGGAATTGGTGGTCTTAGCATAATTGATCACTATGTTGAAAACCACCAGAACCCCATGGAGACTATATACAAGTAAGACTCAACGCTCCTGACTTGAGAGAAGGTTACATACTGTGACATCTGCCCTGATCCGACCCGACCCAGGTACCCGTTTCTCTGACCCGATCTCTTTCTTTTATGATTTAATATTTATTTATACTTATATTTTACTTTTAATAATAATAATATACTTTTCCTTCCCGCCTCTTTCTCTCTCTTTCTTTCCGCTGTCCCGTCCCTCTCCTTCTCTCTTTCCGCCTTCTTTTCCCTCTTGTCGCCGTCCCGCCCTTAAGCCTTGTTTCCCTCTTTCTTCTAACTCTTTGCTTGTCCTTTGTTCCTTCCCGCCTAAGGATGTCTGCGCAGCTCCACGCGCCAGACCCCTTACAAGGAATCCTGCGTGAAGACCATCTGTTCCTGCGTTACGCGAGACGAACGCTTCCCGCGACGCGCTAAGGATTTGTAGTTCCCTCGACGCGCGAAGAATTATAGTTCTTCCCGCGGCGCGCTAGGAATCTTAGTTCCTCCCGCGGCGCGCTAAGAAATGTGGTTCTTCCCGCAGTGCGCATGGAAATATAGTTCTTTCCGCGACGCGTTAAGGTTGTTTTTGTCTACCTTCGCGTTCGCGCTCTCTTGACCTTCTGTGTTTGCCTTCGCGCCTTAGCCTTCTCGCGCTGTACCCTTTGAGTTTTCTTGTGTTGAATCTAGCCGTTGCTTTTGTGTTGTCTTATCTTTTGAGCTGTTGACCTAATCTGCTTTATGTCTGAATAGTTACTTTCGGCGCTGCATGCGTACCAACCCCATTGGTTGGTAGATAAAGTGACTGACATTATCTTTTGAGATCTGCTTTTGCCAAGCTTTATCCAGTACCTTTATCTGAACTGCCCATGCCTTTTTACTGTTCGCTGACAGCTTTATCTTGCCCCCTGCAGCTGCCATATCTTTTGATATCTTTTGCTTTTGGAATCTTTTGCTTTTTGAGATCTTTTCCCCTTTTCTAGGATTGTGTTCCCTAGGGTTTCTCTATAAATAATAGCATTATTTTTCCTAACACATCACACACAAACACTTAATCTCTCCTGTTCTCTTGCTCCTTGCTCTCTGCCGTCTTCCTCTCTGCCTCCGTCGTCCTTCCTGTTCTTCCTGCTTTTCCGGTAATATATATTATAATTTACTTATTAATGATGCTAACTTATAATCAAGACTTAAAACAAATCATTAAAACAATAATCTTATTTATAGGTTAACTTGTGCTTGTTTAAAGTTGGTTCTTGCTTTATCTATCACCGCATCGTTTATCATGTGAGTTATCTCGTATCTAATCCCTTTTTATTTTAAATGCTTTGGGATGTTCATGTGTTCATACAAAACTTGAGTCTTAAACTTGTTTATGAACTTTAGTCGCGCAGTATCCCATGTGTTGAGGACGTTTACTTGGCTGTTTATTTGTATGTGTGTATCATTAACCGCTTTGTTCGGCCTATTCCGCAGTTCCGTTGGTACCATTAGTTGAACACGGGAGACCTATCGTTTACGGTTTTCTTTGTTTACACTTGCACAGATGTTTTCTCGTTTTTATGCTCAATTGGGAGCATGGATTGAACTATGATCTATGAACTATCTTAGGCTTGATCACAATCTGATTACACCCTTGTTAAACTCTAGACATACACGTGTTGCGCGCAGATTTACTATGATTATCTATGATTATCTATTAAACTTGATTTCTCACCAACACGCAAGTGTTTGACGTTTATTTTAACACATGTTCAGGTTTGCAGTAGCTGTTTTGGAGCTTGTGGACACGTAGGACGTTTTTACTTTTGGACCTAGAATTAAAATGTATCAAGACAAGTTAATGTTGTTTGAATGTTATAATTTATAATATATTGATTTATGTTTGATTTATGTTCTTTATTTTTCCCGCTGCGAGTGCGCGATAAAATGTGTATTAATAAATATTGACACCAATAGTGTCACGAGTAATGAAACAATATGTGGCGCCCCGATGTATAATCCGCCTTTGGTCGGGGTGTTACAGATTGGTATCAGAGCTCGTTGACTTTAGGATAGGTGGTTAGACGTAACGGCCTAGAATACCTAAGAGTCCCTTCTCGCGCATGAGAGAAATCTCATGTTTGCGCGCTTATTGTTAATTACTCGTTATTTATGAATATGCTCGCGCTTGCGCAGTATATGATTTTATTCCGCGATATTTCGACTTTTGTTGAATTTCGATTTTTATTGATTTTACTTACATATTCGTTTGTTGGGGTTGAAAATCCGAAAAGTCATGGTGATACATGAATAGTTGATTTTCAATTTCCATTTACGATTATGTTCTGAGGTTGGAGACTTGAAAAGTCATGGTGATACATGAATTGTCAACCTCCAATACTCATTTTCTTGTATATTTTATATTGAAGATTGGAAAGTCATGGTGATACATGAATCGTCAATCTCCAATACCCGTTTACTAGCTATTTTAAATTGAGAACTCGGAAAGTCACGGTGATACGTGAATTGTCGGTTCTTGATTCGAATTTGTTACCTTTATTAAGTCTGCATTTAGGATCATTTATTTTACTTTAACTCTTGATAGTATCTAACTCCGTGAAACCAAGCTTTATAAGATTAAAACTTTGCGCTAAAACCAAAATATTAACTAAAATTAAAACTTTTATAGAATGCCTCCGCTATCTCGCCGATTTCAGAGAAGAGAAGCCTCGCGCATGCGCAGACAGCAACGTTCCCAGGAAATGGCCGCCGCAATAGCCCAAGCTTTGAGCCAAAACAATGCTAATACCTCCAGTTATAACATTAAGTCCTTTAATGCGGGTAACCCTCCGAAGTTCACAGGTCTTGAAGGAGCCACCGTGATGCTCCAATGGCTTGAGAAGATTGAAAACACTTTCCTCCATACCCAATGCCCCTCAGAAAGACGAACCCTATATGCTTCCAGTGTCCTGGAATCCAGAGCGCTTACATGGTGGAATGGAGTAGCTCATGCGCGTGGCGCAGAGGCTGCTTCTAGCATGACATGGGAGGAATTCAAGGAAATTCTTACGCGGGAATTCTGCCCTCCCAACGAAGTTAAGCGCCTGGAGGAGGAATTCTGGAACTTGAAGCAATACAGCGGTGAAGCGCGCGAGTACGCGACGCGCTTCCACGAGCTAAGCTTACTGGTCCCTCACCTTGTTACCCCTTCCCGCCGAGCCATCGAGAAATTCCTTGGGGGTCTCCCCATGGAAATTCAAGATTCTGTATGGGCCAGAAACCCAGTAACCCTCCCTGACGCTATTGAGTTGGCCGCTGTGCTCAGCGACAACCATGTCAGAGCAGGAACTCTGTTCCTGCGGGGAACTGAGAAGACCAAAACCACCAAAACTGTCCCTGAACCCGCAGAAACCAAACCAGAACCCTCAAACCGTAACAACCTCAAGCGCAGGCGCAAGGCCTATGCGCTTACCAACCCGCCCATTGTCCAGCAACCCGCTTACCAGCCTCTAGCATACGCCCCTCAACCTCTGTCAGCCTACCCAACACCTCCTATAGGCCACAACTATGCCTTAACCAATCCAGCACTTCCTGCCCCGCCAACTAAGAAACCTTACACAGGAAACCAACCCTTTTGCCCAACCTGTAGACTTCATCACCCACCTCAAGTCCCGTGTCGACAATGTAACCGATGTGGCCGCGTAGGTCACTCCGTTGAGTACTGTAGAACCCCTCCCTCCAATCCGATTGCGCCAACACCACCAGCCTACCCGCAGAACCCACAGCCAACTTACCAAAACCCACGACCCAGATCGTGCTTTAACTGCGGTGATCCAAGTCATTTCCGGAACGCGTGCCCAAGGCTACAAGTGCAAATCACACAAGCGAATCCGGTGAACCAGATTTCAAACCAAGTGACGCGTGGACGAGCTTTTAACATAACCGCGCACCAAGCGCAAGCGAATAATGACGTAGTTAATGGTACATTTTTGCTTAACGGATTTTATGCTTCTATACTTTTTGATACTGGCGCCGATCGAAGTTTTATCTCTCGCGCCTTCGAGCAGAAGCTTGCGCGACCGCGCGATGACTTAAAAGAAGATTTTTCAGTTGAATTGGCTAATGGCGAAACTGTTTTAATAAACTCGGTAATTAAAGATTGCACGCTTAACCTTAACGAAAACGATTTTCTAATCGACCTCATCCCCATGCCTCTTGGAAGCTTTGATGTTATTATTGGTATGGACTGGCTCTCGAAGAATCGCGCCGAAGTTATTTGCGCCAAGAAGTTGATTCGCATTCCTCGAGAAAATGGTGATCTTCATATCTACGGCGAAAAACCCTCCAGTGGTCTTAAACTTATGTCTTGCGCCGAAGCCCAAAGACTCATGCGGAAGAAGTGTATTGCATTTCTAGCCCATGTGGTTAAACCCGATGAAGGAAAGAAGCTTCGCGATATCCCTGTTGTGCGTGATTTTCCTGAAGTTTTTCCTGATGATCTTCCTGGTATCCCTCCCGCTCGTGAAGTCGAGTTCCGTATTGATCTTGTCCCTGGTGCTTCCCCCGTGGCTAAATCTCCTTATCGTCTTGCACCCGCTGAGATGCAAGAATTGGCCAGCCAACTTCAAGAGTTGACTGCTAAAGGATTCATTCGCCCTAGCTCTTCGCCCTGGGGTGCTCCGGTGTTGTTCGTTAAAAAGAAAGATGGATCGTTTCGCATGTGTATTGATTACCGCGAGTTGAACAAACTCACCATTAAAAACCGGTATCCCTTACCGCGTATTGACGACCTCTTTGATCAACTCCAAGGTGCCTCCTGTTTCTCGAAGATCGATCTCCGTTCTGGTTATCATCAGTTGCGTATCCGCGATGAAGATGTTCCGAAGACTGCTTTTCGTACTCGTTATGGCCATTTTGAATTCTTGGTCATGTCCTTCGGTCTAACCAACGCACCCGCCGTTTTCATGGATCTTATGAATCGGGTGTGTAGGCCTTTCTTGGATAAATTCGTGATCGTGTTTATCGATGATGTTCTGGTGTATTCTAAGACCAAGACCGAGCATGAGCAACATCTCCAATTGGTATTGCAAAAGCTTAGAGCCGAGCAACTCTATGCTAAGCTTTCCAAGTGTGAATTTTGGTCCGATGAAGTACAGTTTCTTGGTCATGTTGTAAACAAGATGGGTATTCATGTCGACCCATCCAAGATTGAAGCAATCAAGAACTGGATTACGCCATCCTCTCCTTCTGAGATCCGTTCCTTTCTGGGCTTAGCTGGTTATTACCGGCGTTTCATTTCGCACTTCTCAAAGATCGCTTTGCCTTTAACAGCTCTGACGCACAAAGGTAAACCGTATATTTGGGGCTCGAAGCAAGAAGAAGCCTTTCTAACGCTCAAGCGTTTGTTGTGTGAAGCTCCTGTTCTTGCGCTACCTGAGGGTAATGATGATTTTATCGTGTATTGCGATGCATCCAACCAAGGTCTCGGTTGTGTTCTTATGCAACGAGGCAAGGTTATCGCTTACGCATCAAGGCAACTTAAGGTTCATGAAAAGAATTATACAACTCACGACCTCGAACTTGGTGCAGTTGTTTTTTGCCTTGAAGATCTGGAGACACTACCTTTATGGTACTAAGTGTATCCTCTACACTGACCATAAAAGCCTTCAGCATATCTTTGATCAAAAGGAACTTAACATGAGGCAACGCCGATGGAACGAACTCATCAGCGATTACGATTGTGAGATCCGGTATCATCCTGGTAAGGCTAATGTGGTAGCCGATGCGCTCAGCCGAAAACCCTGCCAACTTAACTGTATCTTGCCGCGCACCCAGCTTCACTTCGCGCCGATTCAAAGCAACCTTGAATCGCGTATTCGTGACGCGCAGCGCGCATCCATCAGTAATGGTAACCTTCGCGCCGAGTTAGCGTGTGGCGCGGAAGCACTCTTTGTCCCTAATCTGAGTGGAATTCTCTGCTATCTTAATCGCATCTGGATCCCTTGCGATGAGAATCTTCGCGCTGATATCCTGAGTGAAGCGCACAAATCTCGGTATTCTATTCATCCCGGCGCTGATAAGATGTACAAGGATTTGCGCATAACTTATTGGTGGCCCGGTATGAAAAAGGATATTGCTGTGTTCGTAGCTAAGTGCCTGACTTGTTCTAAAGTTAAAGCTGAACACCAACGCCCATCTGGTTTGCTCGAGCAACCAGAAATTCCTACGTGGAAATGGGAAGGTATAGCGATGGACTTTATTACCAAGTTACCTTTGACAGCAAGCAAACATGATAGCATCTGGGTAATAGTGGATCGATTGACTAAATCTGCTCACTTTCTGCCCATTCGTGAAAACTACCGTGTTGAGCATCTCGCGCAGCTTTATGTCAAGGAAATCGTCTGCCGCCATGGTACTCCTTTGAGCATCATATCCGATCGCGATGGCCGTTTTATATCTCGCTTTTGGAAATCTCTCCAATCTGCGCTAGGAACTCGCTTGGACATGAGTACTGCATATCATCCTCAGACTGACGGACAGTCTGAGCGAACTATTCAAACTCTTGAGGATATGCTCCGATCTTGTGTTCTTGATTTTGGAGGTAATTGGGATTCACACCTGCCTTTGATCGAGTTCTCTTATAATAACAGCTATCATTCCAGTATCGGTATGGCCCCATTTGAAGCACTTTACGGTCGTAAGTGCCGCTCCCCGATTTGTTGGAGCGAAGTGGGTGAAAACTCAAATCACAGGACCCGAACTTGTTCAAGAGACAACCGATAAAATCGCCAAGATCCGTGATCATCTGCTGACTGCCAGAAGCCGACAGAAGAGTTACGCAGATCGTAGGCGAAAGCCTCTCGAATTTCAAGTTGGTGATCTTGTTCTCCTCAAAGTGTCGCCCTGGAAAGGTGTTGTCCGCTTTGGGAAGAAGGGTAAGCTTGCTCCTCGTTATGTTGGTCCATTCAAGATTCTCGCGCGTGTGGGAAAAGTTGCCTACAGACTTGACCTGCCGCCCGCGCTCAGTAATGTGCATCCAACGTTCCATGTATCCAATCTCAAGAAGTGTTTAGCTGACGAGAACCTTCACATTTCACTCGATGAAGTTCAAGTTGATGAATCTATGCATTTCGTTGAGAAGCCTGTTGAGATTATGGATCGCGAGGTTAAGCAAACCAAGCGCAGTCGTATCCCTATCGTGAAAGTTCGTTGGGAGTCCAAGCGCGGAGCCGAGTTTACATGGGAAAGGGAAGATCAAATGAAGATCAAGTACCCGCACCTGTTCTCTGCGCAACCTACTTCGAGATAAATTTCGGGACGAAATTTCTTAAAGTAGGGGAGACTGTGACATCTGCCCTGATCCGACCCGACCCAGGTACCCGTTTCTCTGACCCGATCTCTTTCTTTTATGATTTAATATTTATTTATACTTATATTTTACTTTTAATAATAATAATATACTTTTCCTTCCCGCCTCTTTCTCTCTCTTTCTTTCCGCTGTCCCGTCCCTCTCCTTCTCTCTTTCCGCCTTCTTTTCCCTCTTGTCGCCGTCCCGCCCTTAAGCCTTGTTTCCCTCTTTCTTCTAACTCTTTGCTTGTCCTTTGTTCCTTCCCGCCTAAGGATGTCTGCGCAGCTCCACGCGCCAGACCCCTTACAAGGAATCCTGCGTGAAGACCATCTGTTCCTGCGTTACGCGAGACGAACGCTTCCCGCGACGCGCTAAGGATTTGTAGTTCCCTCGACGCGCGAAGAATTATAGTTCTTCCCGCGGCGCGCTAGGAATCTTAGTTCCTCCCGCGGCGCGCTAAGAAATGTGGTTCTTCCCGCAGTGCGCATGGAAATATAGTTCTTTCCGCGACGCGTTAAGGTTGTTTTTGTCTACCTTCGCGTTCGCGCTCTCTTGACCTTCTGTGTTTGCCTTCGCGCCTTAGCCTTCTCGCGCTGTACCCTTTGAGTTTTCTTGTGTTGAATCTAGCCGTTGCTTTTGTGTTGTCTTATCTTTTGAGCTGTTGACCTAATCTGCTTTATGTCTGAATAGTTACTTTCGGCGCTGCATGCGTACCAACCCCATTGGTTGGTAGATAAAGTGACTGACATTATCTTTTGAGATCTGCTTTTGCCAAGCTTTATCCAGTACCTTTATCTGAACTGCCCATGCCTTTTTACTGTTCGCTGACAGCTTTATCTTGCCCCCTGCAGCTGCCATATCTTTTGATATCTTTTGCTTTTGGAATCTTTTGCTTTTTGAGATCTTTTCCCCTTTTCTAGGATTGTGTTCCCTAGGGTTTCTCTATAAATAATAGCATTATTTTTCCTAACACATCACACACAAACACTTAATCTCTCCTGTTCTCTTGCTCCTTGCTCTCTGCCGTCTTCCTCTCTGCCTCCGTCGTCCTTCCTGTTCTTCCTGCTTTTCCGGTAATATATATTATAATTTACTTATTAATGATGCTAACTTATAATCAAGACTTAAAACAAATCATTAAAACAATAATCTTATTTATAGGTTAACTTGTGCTTGTTTAAAGTTGGTTCTTGCTTTATCTATCACCGCATCGTTTATCATGTGAGTTATCTCGTATCTAATCCCTTTTTATTTTAAATGCTTTGGGATGTTCATGTGTTCATACAAAACTTGAGTCTTAAACTTGTTTATGAACTTTAGTCGCGCAGTATCCCATGTGTTGAGGACGTTTACTTGGCTGTTTATTTGTATGTGTATCATTAACCGCTTTGTTCGGCCTATTCCGCAGTTCCGTTGGTACCATTAGTTGAACACGGGAGACCTATCGTTTACGGTTTTCTTTGTTTACACTTGCACAGATGTTTTCTCGTTTTTATGCTCAATTGGGAGCATGGATTGAACTATGATCTATGAACTATCTTAGGCTTGATCACAATCTGATTACACCCTTGTTAAACTCTAGACATACACGTGTTGCGCGCAGATTTACTATGATTATCTATGATTATCTATTAAACTTGATTTCTCACCAACACGCAAGTGTTTGACGTTTATTTTAACACATGTTCAGGTTTGCAGTAGCTGTTTTGGAGCTTGTGGACACGTAGGACGTTTTTACTTTTGGACCTAGAATTAAAATATATCAAGACAAGTTAATGTTGTTTGAATGTTATAATTTATAATATATTGATTTATGTTTGATTTATGTTCTTTATTTTTCCCGCTGCGAGTGCGCGATAAAATGTGTATTAATAAATATTGACACCAATAGTGTCACGAGTAATGAAACAATATGTGGCGCCCCGATGTATAATCCGCCTTTGGTCGGGGTGTTACACATACCTACCCGCATCATACCCAAAGATCAAGCAAAAAAATCGGGAATTTTTGCAAGTGACATTAGGAAACCCGCGGGAAGAATCCCCACGGAGAACCTTAAAACTAAAAACCCTTTTCAAAACCCCTTGCTTAAAGTCCAAAAGTTCACCTCACCTTATTAAACATTCATGAGAAGAACATTGGACTGGGGGGACTTGAAGAGGTAGGTCCCAGCAGAGCCCAGTTGGTCCCGCAAGACTCACCTTGAACAGGGACGTTTGCGCAAAGGCCATCTGCTCCCGCAGGACCCACCATGCTCAGAGAACCTTACGCGCAGTACGCAAGCTGTACACGCAGGGAAAGCCTCCCAATGGTGAAGTACCCCGCCTGTTCCCGCAGTTGCGGATACAAGCCATCAGGGAAGGCTACCCGCAGACAGCAGAGCTACACGCACAAGACAATAGATACTTCAGTAGTCACATGAAGGAATGAGCAAGGCGGGAACAATCCCGCCAAAATGAGCCAGTCCGTATGATTCTGAAAGATCTTCTGTACTATACCTACCAAGGTATGGATAGGACAGACAATCTGACCAGAACAGCCCATGAGCCAATCACAGGGTGACAGCTCACCGACAACAGTACGAGGAGGAGCACCCTCTAGTACTGTTTGTCACTATTAGCCGCTGCCTACTCACCAACCCTTACTGTGGGGCATGCGCAGCCTACAGTTGGTGGAATAGTGTTACTGTTGGTCGTAACCTATTCACCAACCAGCATGGCCTGCGAACAATCCACGGTAGGTGGGACGTGCATAATCTACAGTTGGTGGAATAGTGCAGCCGACTTTGTTACTGTTGGCCGTAACCTACCCACCAACCAGTATGGCCTGTGCATAGTCAACTGTTGGTAGAACAGGAATACTATTCAGCCGGCTGTATCTTCTAGGAAACCTACCTTCGGCTATAAATACTCCAACATCTTGGAATGGTAAGATCATCTGCTATCCTGTTATCTAGCAATCTCTTAATATACACTTATATTCAGAGCAATCTAGTCTGATTCTCACGCCGGAGGGTGGTCACAAGGAGGAACCCCCCCTTCTCAGTGACGAGCTTACGGTGTTTGTTTTGCAGGTCCCCTGAAGAACAACTGTCTCTGTTGGACCTCATTCTCGTGGGAAACATTACTTAACCCCCAGATTATCTATAATCTGCACCGGGTCACTTAGTGTTTCTTCAGTTTACTATTATTTCTTTGAAAAAAAAGGAATTATTATTATGTTTTTTAACAATATTGAGTGATCCAATGAAACGAACTATATTAAAATATTACCTTTTCTAGAACGGCATATTGATGTGTTACTAGGGCTTAAAGTTTATTTGTGGTATTTTATAGACTAAGGGATTGCTTATTTCACCTTTTTATACTATAAAAAAAGGTTAAAAGGTATTTGAAAAGGTTAAAAATTATGAAATGACAAGTCATAAGAAGGAGATAAGGGATCCCAAACACCCCTTAAACTATGAATAAAAGTTAAGACTTCGGTTCTTTGGTAGAGACCCGAGTTCGATACTCACTTGTGTCACTTTTGGTAGATGATGACAATAAAGAATTGGAGCTAGGCATTATGAGGTTCTCAGTTTGATTTAACAAATTAAAATTTGAAATTCAGACGACACAACACTCTAAAAGTCTACGTAAATAAAATTTGTTTACGGTAGTTTTTGAAATTCAATTAGAAAGTCTAACAAGGAAAGAAAACAAGAAATAAGAAGACATTAAAGAACATTTAAGTGACATAATTATTTATTTCTTTTTCTAATTTATAACATGAATAGAGTAAGCTTTGCTTGTAATCAAGACTTTAGATAAAGCACAAAATTATGGGAATAATGAGTTGTAAGGTTCTAGTGTGGGTGTGTGACTAATGGAGTAATGTTTAGTGACCCTAAGGTATCTAATAAAACCATTGATGTCGCAATTGCTTAAAGTGGTGGTATGCAATTGCTGCAATTTCTCAATGTGTTTAGCCTTAATTATGTAGTGAAATGAGGAGGAGCCGTGCTTGCTGTGATACCATAACACGTTTAACTTTAAATTATAATACGAAAAAGCTTTGATATCGTAACATGTCTAAATTACATCTTAAATACTTTTACTCATTTTCATTTATATTTATCTTTTTAATTTTTTTTCTGTATTCGATAATAAAGTTACTATGACAGACTATGTATTTTTTTTGTTTCATATACATATCTATCATACCCTCACTTGAACTCATATCTCCATCCTTTGATTTGGCTTTACATAAGTTGAAGCCATGGTTGTAAAAATCTCGCCTAGACGTCGAGCAATCGCTAGTTGGCACCCTACCAACTAGTTGCCAATTAATCGTTATTTGGTCAAACTCGGCCGAAATTGAAAAATTATAATAAAACCTGGTATATATGTGTATATTTAAAAATTACATATAAATTCCAGCCCGATTAATGCATATTATTCCCGATTAATCATTAGTATTTACCTCACCGTCCGAGTAGCGTCTAACGATTTCTAGAACACTCGGAACATAAAAGTTAGAATACATTTTAATGTAACTTGCAAAAGATATAAACCGTTGATAAATGATATAAAAAACAAACAAATGATATATTTTCTTTTAAAAAATACCATAAATATTTTAGATCTGTTAAAACATAGATTTTTTTTTTCTTATCATCCAGCTGTTTTGAGATGGCATCCACATCAAGTTTTAATGTTCTAGTTTTCGGAATTACAATTCTACCCTTTTTGTGTGATAGTAACATGCCAACGACCTATGCATTAATGCCACCCATGTAATGTAACCATCCTATTAACCTTTTCTTTATATAGATTATTATTATTATTATTATTATTATTATTATTAAAAATTTGGTGTTTTAGACTTCTTTTCTTGACTTCCAGGATTTTAAGGCATCAACTTTTATTACTAGACCACTTCTAGCCAATCTCATATCCTTTATTGGAGAAACCTAACAAGGACGATAAGTTTTAACTTTTAAAAGAGGGTGTTTATACTATTTAGACAAATTCACATCAATTACGAATGAACTTGATGAATTTATAAAAATTATCGATGTGTATTTGACGTTTTGCTGAGAATGTGTCAAGAACTTTGAAAAATACCATTTTTAATCAGCCATAATTTGTTCAAACGTTAATATTTAAAATAAAAATTACACCATCAAAATATGAAGTTTTTTCTCTTCAATTGAGTATGATATTATTATATATTATTATAGGAGTCTGGGTTTCCTATTGTCTGTGGCACCTTTATAGTTTTGTAATAAAGCAGCTTTAAGATGCTACTTTTGGTGTTGCTCGTTCTTATCCAGAAGAAGCTTACACTCGGAAGTCAAGTATCAATTAGTTCACTTTAAAGTGACAAATATGTTCCTATATTTTTTTTTATAGACAAAACTTATTATAAAACATTAAAAGACCTATTTGTTTAAACTTATAACTTGAAACTAAACACTTTAAAAGTAGGGAACTTGTTTTATAAACAAAACATATTTAACTACAAAACGACATTGATTTTACCTACTCCACTTCAGTCACCTCATCACTCCTAAACTTGACAAAACCACATTATTCGGTATTTAACAAATTTAATTGTCCTTTTAAAATATCATGTTGCATATAAAAAGTACATATTAATCCCTTTCAAATCATATTTAACAAATTTAATTGTCCTTTTATTATATCTCTAAAGCCTCACTTTATATTCATGTCTATCACCATACTTTCCTTCACATGATTTTAGCACTTTTATCCAACCATTCCTAAAATTATCTCCTATACACCAAACACTCAGCTTTATATTCTTAAATCAAGCACACCATAAGGTGTAATTAAAATTCCCAAACACAAGAAATGACGAAAGAACTCGTATACGAAAGACTTTAGCGCTAATCAGTTCATAAAGTTCTCTACGAGACGTACAAAATCTATAATCTTGTGTTCACATCACGAGAATAAACTTTGTTATGACTTAAAAGCATATTGTACCTAGTACCGCTCATTTCTAGCATCGCCAAAATTACGGTTCGGGCCACGATTAAACCCATCATTACGAGGAGCACGTTCGGTGGCAAGACTCACACGAATGCTTCGGCCATTGAGTTCCTAAACAAGCAAGAAAAAAAGCATGAATCGTTAAGTGTGATGTGAGTATCTTGTTCAAAAAAAGATGCAGAAAAGAAATTGGCATCAAGTTTTATAATTAAATGTAACTAGGTGCCAACTCGCCGCTTTGCGGCGGCAGGCTCGGATTCGGTTGCTATCAGTTAGGTTCGTACCGGTACACGCATTAAACACAAAAAATGAATTGGTAAACACACAGAATAGTAGCGACTCATATAACAATACAAAAAGAAACATCATATTAAAAAAACAACGTTTATTCGGTCAGTAAAATATGATCGTTGCAATGAATCGAGGCAAATTTGGTCAGTATCGGCTATATTTGTTACGGCTCGGAGCTAAACCTAAAAAAATTGTTTCGTCAAGCTATCATATTTAAAACAAAACCCGGGCGTTACGGCTTCGAGTCAACGCAAATTCGATTGGTATCCATTAGGTTCATTACGGGTACAAGAACCAAATTAAAAAAGAGTTGTTTGAGTAGCATATTCTATTTATACCAAAAAAAAGGAAATGAAATAAAACGTAAATGAAAAAAAAAACTAATAATGAAAGCTATTAAAATAACAAACAAAATATTGAATGGCTATCTTGGACTTGGAGGACTCGTTCTTGGGCGGAGGCAGGGATGATCAAATCAAGAAGGTTGGCAAAATTAACAAAGGCCATTGAACCAAATGGACATATTGAATTATCCTTGAAAGCAATTGTATAAAATGTCAAAACAATATCATTAAAACCTTTTGTGGCACCAACATTTGCTTTTTATTTATACTACGTTTAAACCTGTCGCGTTGCGGCGGCGGCTTTATGCAAATTCGGTTGGCATCAGTTAAGTTCATCACAACACATGTACTAAATCAAAAAATTATATATATAGATACCCAAAATAGTGTTAACACATGTACAACTTATGATGAAATTGGCACATGTACAATCAGTATTTGATAGAAAAATATATTAGTAAACGTATAGATTATGATACCCAAAATAATATAAGTAAAAGGACGTTTTTTCGGTTGGAGAATTACAAGAGTTGTGATGAAAATTTGGTCGGCATCTATAGGTTCGCCACAACACTGAAAGTAAACCCAAAAAATAATTTCGAAAAATTGACATATTTAAGAAAAACAAACAAACACGGGCGTTGCAGCAGCGAGTTGACATACATTCGGTCGGTAACGATTAGGTTTGTTATCGTACCAGAAGTAAACATAAAAAGTAATTTCATTATTGGCTAAGTTTGTTACATTACCGAAACTAAATAAACAATAACACGGGTGTTGCGGCGACGATGCGTTGTGTTTTTAGTTGACGTCGCTTAAATTCGTTACTATATCGAAACTAAGTCCTAAACTCAATTTACTAAAATTATTATACTTATAAAAAATCTAGATTGAAAGGACTTTCAAAAATGTGATATCAAATTAAAAGAATAAATAGATAGAAAAATAAATTATGCATATAATGAAACTGTAAAATAATAAATAGATAAAAAAAATAAATGATGTAGTGAAGAGGATTTGAACCCACGCAGCTTAACCACACAAGGAAGTTAGCAAAACATACTTGAGCCAACACACCATCACTAACAAACTTATTAAATGATGAAACTGAATTCCTAAATATTAAAACAGTGGGTTTCTAAAAATGAGTTGTGGCACCAAGATTTGATCTTTGTCTATATATATAAATTGTGTCTCAGATTTCATTTTCTAACCTGGCCATCCATTGCTTTCATAGCCTCGCTTGCTGACTCGTCACTCGTGTAGTTCACAAAACCGAATCCCCTTGACCTCCCAGACTCTCGGTCTGTAATAACTCTTGCTGAATAGTAACAACAAACATACAGTATTAATACCAGAAAGAGCATGAGTTCATTCGATTCAATTATTGGCTAAAATCTAGCATATAACTGAATTTTTGGTTTTAAACCTTATACACCCGGTTGGTTTAGGTCACAAGCAATCCGGTTAATTCAACTGTTAGAAAAGACGGTTTGGTTAAACCGGTAAACCATTAGTTAAGTCCAATTATTCATTTAACTTATAAATGAGAACAAATGACAACTGCTATGTTACTTATATAAAGTTATAACAACACTTTTCTATCAATCACACATTCACATGAACAAAAGACGATTATTTGTATCCAGTAAAAAAATCGGCTATTCATGCACAGATAGCCATAACAGAACCATAGAAATCGATTATCACAAAAACCATAACGAAACAATATGTTTCTCAACTAGTTCAATTATTTCAATTATGAGTTTAAACAATTTTTCCGCTCACCTAAAATCAAATATCAAGAACACCGATATCACAATATGAAAAAAAATCTTAACACAGAGATGCATCATACTAAGGGCTGCAAATGAACTCAGCTGCTCGCAAGCTACTCAAGCTCAGATCGACTATAAACTCGAAACAGGCCGAGCTTTATCGAGCTCGAGCTGATCTGAACCTCAAATAAAGCCTAGTATATTATTAAGTTTTACCTCTTTTGGACTTCTATGTATTAATTTCGCACTGCACTACCGAGCTTAGGATCGTGGTTTTTCTTAAATTTCTTAAAATATATGAAATAATAAAAAACGCATATAAATTAATTCATAAATGATAAACGATCAGAGCCCGGGCTTGAAATAACAACTCACAAACCGAGCTAGAGCTTGAAAAAAAAGAGCTAAAAAAGAGCCAAGCTCGAGCCCATTCAAGCTCAGACTCGGATCATACACTTAAAATTCTGCATATTAGACACCAGATATTAACAGTTCTCAATTCTCACCTTCAACTACATCGCCAAACCCAGAAAACGCCTCCTTCAAGGAGTAGTCATCGGTCTGATAAGAAAGACCTGCAACATTCACCAGTCATCAAATTTCACAATCACATAACAAAAAGCGATTCAGTGATCATTATCTGTAAAACAAGAACGTACCACCAATAAAAAGCTTCGATGACATGCATCGGATAGCATTGAGCATCGATGGTGTCGTTACTTGCACATTTGATACTCCGTTCTGGGAGATAGTTTGCCGCACGAGACCTCCGATTCTGCTGTGGAAAGCCATTCTAACCGTTCGAATTAATATTGCCTGCAAATGAAGAATGAGCATTCAAATACAAATCAGATAATTAATGACTATACTACGTACGGGTTGCAAGTTGCGGTTCAGTTCGATTAATCGGTTATGCAGCTCGGTTATGGTTCGGTTTCAGCTAATTTCGGTTAATTAACAAAGGCAAGTTTGAACTGAAATTCAACTAAATGAACATGGAAAAAAGATCAGTGACATCAAATGAGAATTTCATGCATATTATACATATTCTCAAGGTTTTTCTTTACAAAATTAACACATAAACCAAATCCACATATATACATATACATATATTCATCTCAACACAAACATGACTTGAGTTTTTTCGGTCCGGTTTGGACCGTTTGGTTAAGCTTTTTATAACAGTTAACCGGAAGTAAGTTGCAGTCAAATAAACACACAATTTGTACATGATCTACCGTGATTTCACCGAAATTTCATACCTTGGATAGGATAGGAGGAATAAGAGTTTAGGCGGCTAGGGTTTATGGCAGGCACTCTACTTGTTTATATGATAAACCAAAGAGCAAATATCATTTTCGTCCATATAGTTTGGTCACTTATGCGAGTTTCATCCAAGGTTCCTTTTTCTTTTTTCTTCTACAATTGGGGTTGATGATTTTTGTCATTTTCATCCGGTTTATTTTTCATCGTTAAGTCAGGGTTAAAATAGTCTTATTTTAGAGTCTTTGTTATTTTATTAACTTTTGTATTTCTGGTATCCCAAACCCTTTAATCGATTGTAATTCTTAGATGTTACCTTCCACATGCCTTCCTCTTTATTTTCTCTGTCCATCAAGAACCACTATACCACCCACCCAAAACTTGGGGGGGGGGGGGTATTTGGGTGAGCTTTTATATTTGCTTATTTGTTTTTTTTATTTTGAAGCTTTTGGGGGGAGCTTTGTCAAACATCTTTTGTTTGTTAACAAACAAATAAGTAAATAAACAAGTTTTAGAATATCACCCAAACACCCCCTTAATCACATAACACCAACCACCAACAACAACACACATAGCGGTTCAGCACCACCCCCACCCCGCCATCTCCTCCCCCACTGCCTTACCATCATCACACACTTTCAACTTGATTTTTTTGATCAAACACACATCACACACCACCATCACATCTCAAGATTTGTTCTTCTTGGGCGAGGATGGTAATTGAGTGGTGGCGACTGTAAGTTAGGTTGTCGATTTGGCGGTGTGATTGTAAGATCAAATCTTCTCCAATAATGGATGATAATCGTGAATTTGTCAAAGTATGATTTGCATACTCTATTCATGAGATCCATAGAATAATTAGTGCATTCATTAAACCAAATAACATAACAAGAAATCATAGTGGGTATAAAACGAGTCTGGAATGCAGATTTAGGAATGTAGTTCGCTTGGATTCTCAAACGTTAATACTTTGAGCGTAAATCGATTTTCGAATAAAAGTTTGAATCTTGAAGTTGATCAAATGAATCGTCTATCCTTGGTAACGGATATCATGTGAGTTTGTTAAGCTCATGAAAATCAATGCAAAATTTAAAAGTTCCATATTTCTTTTTGACAAATGAGACCGAAGCTCCCTAAGGCAAGTAGCTTGGTACGATTAATCATCTGTCTAACAACTCTTGCAATTGATTAGATAGTTCTTGCATCGCGGACTGTGCCATATGATATATCAATTTGGAGTTATATATTGTTGAGGTAGCAACAAGCCAGGTAAGTCATATAGAAAGAGTTCAAGGAATTCCAACACAATTGCCATGCCCTTGAGTCAACGCTCCTCTGTCTTTTTCTCGGTGACATAAGGTAAGAGCGCATGGACACATGGTAGCCTTTTCCCAAGTATTTGTGAACCTTCAAGCCAAGTGACCATTCTCATAGTTGTTCCATTCCTTCCACCTTGGATGACTATAATTTCTCCCGATGGAAGCAATATTCTAACCAACTTCTCATGATATTGACTATACATGATTTCTAGATAACCAATCCATTCAAACCACTCTGTAAAAAAAACTCTTTAACTTCAATGGATAATAGATCTATCTTGAAAAACTTTTTTTCCTATATTGTTTAACACATAACACTACGCCCTAACATATAGCCCCTAATGTATACTATATATAATACATGAGACATATGCAAATTAAGACACCTACTTTTTAAGTAACTTACAACTTGTAAAGCATAAGGTATACATTTTATAGCATGTAAGATATGGACAAACTTGTCAATTAGAAAATATGTATAGAAAGAGTTACAACATTCCCCCTTCAACTTTACTCAACTTTTGTAAATTTAAAAAATTAATACAACTTTGAACCTTCATCTTTACCCATGTATTCCTTTTGATTTTAATTGTAACCAACTTCCCATCAATGAGTTTCCAACGGCCGTAACTTTTTCATACGTTAATATATTTTTTTTAAATTACACCATAAAAATTAACATTTTATTGTCTTTAATCTGGGTATAGTATTGCTGTAGTTTTTGTTAATTAAAAAAAAAAGCAACATGTCGTATGGACGTTCACAATTTGGTTTTAACGGTTTCTAAGTTAAACCGTGAGGCAAACCGTTGGTTTGGTTTTTTGTCATTGAAATCCAAAACTGAACCGCCGAAATTTTAAATTGAATCATTACTAATGCATTGAGCTTCAATAATAAGTTTACAACCCGGTCTAGTTTTATATGTCCTATTTTTGGTATATATCGTAAACCGAACTGCTTGATATGGTTTGAACATTCAGAAATGAGCTAATAAAAAGTGGTGATTGGTTTAAACGTTTTCAAGGTTTCAAATGAACCTTGAACATCCGAACTGTTACATGATTACTAGGATATTTGTTTCCTGCCACATCGCGCGGGCACCCGTCTAGTAATATTTAACACGTGAATGTATGGGTGATTTTCCTAAGAAACAAAAAGGCAAGGGACTAATACTCACGATAATATACATAGAGGGACTAAATCGTACAACGCCACAAAACATATATTGATCAAAAGCGGTTATTATTTTGTACCGTGACTATACAATAAGCATAAAATAAGCATAAGCATAAGCATAAGCATAAGCATAAGCATAAGCATAAGCATAAAACATTAAAACCCTTTAAACCCTAATAATCGTATATTCCTCCTTCTTCTTCTCCGTTGCTTCTCTCGCCGGCCATCCGCCGTCCGTCGACTTAGGGTTAACCGGAAACTCTCCGTGATTGTCTCAGTAGGTTTCGATATTGTTATTATTATTATTATTATTAGTTGTCAATTGGAGTTAATTATTTTTTTAGTAGAAGCTGAGTAAACTGTTTTAAGTTATACATTAATTTCAATCGAAGTTAGTTAAGAACTGGCCTTAATTTAGCTTGAATTTGTAAAATAATATGGAGTAGTTATGAATTTGGATTTGGATAACCCTAGTTTTGAGTTTTTGAAGTAATATTTGAGTATGCGGATGAATTAGGATGCAAATTGGAGGTGAATTTGTAGTCTGGTTCTGATTGGTTTGTAAAAGTGTAATGCCGGAGTTTAGGATCTGTTTTTTGTTAATGATATGCAAAGTTTATAAAAATTGGTGCTCTTGTTGGTGACAGATATAATGGCGACACAGTCTCATGCTCAGGCGGTTAAGTCGTTGAACAGTGGAGCTGGAAGAAGACGTTTTGTGGTATGTTTTAACTCTAATGTTTGATAACAATGTTACTCTAGTCATTGGATATTACAATTGGAACATATTGTTGCCAAACTTAAAAGTACCAATGTGACATGTTTACATTGATCTATCTTTACAGTTCAAGACGTTCTCTCAAAGAATTGAAGAAATTGATGTTGATGTTTTTAGAAGTCTTGATCCCCTCAAGCAAGAACCCTCTGAAGGTTCATCTTTTTTTCGGGACTGCCTTGTTGAATGGAGGGTATGTTAGTCTTTTAGTCAAGTTTTTAGATCACTTTTGGTAGTGAATTTGGCCTATAAGTTAATGTTTAAATTATTTGACACTTAGTCACTTACATTGGAGGGTACACGACATGTTGACCTTACAAGTTGTGTATTATGCTTTAGAATCTTATACTAAAAGGGAATATTAACCTTTTACTATGCATCCAGGAACTTAACACCGCTGAGGATTTTATATCGTTTTATGAGGAAATGCTGCCGTTGGTACAAACATTACCACAGATTATCCTTCAAAAGAAGATTATACTTTCAAATCTTCTTTCTAGGTTGGATATGAAAGGGAGATTATCACTTGAACCTATTTTAAGGTATTATATCATTATTACTTTTATCTGGTTTGCATCTCTGTTCTTATATTGCATTGCTGATACAAATAAGTGTAAATATACATGCAACTGCACCACGTCTCAGTAACAATGAAAGCTCTACACTACTGTAACCGAACAGCCCAACCTATGTTTCTTGGTCTTCCATTCGGCTTTTTTGAAAAAAATCACACACATACTTTTTTTCTATCATTTGATAATCATAACTGTTTACGTGCAGGTTAATAGCAGCGCTATCTAGAGATATATTGGAGGACTTTATACCGTGAGTTTATAACATTTTAACACCCAACTTTCTTTTATTGTTTTTATCGGGAAACCAACTACATTGGCATTTTTTTGCCTTATACTTACTCTCTCATCTTGAATTTCTACAGCTTTCTGCAGGAGGTTGCAGATTCTATGGTTTTGCTTCTCAGTAGTGGCGCTGACAGGGAGTCGGATATAATTGAGCAGGTCTAATAAACAGTAGTTGTATAAGTTTTTTCTATTTCATACCCATATGCCTAATAACCAAGAAACTCAAAAGTTTTTATATGTGCAGATTTTTACATCGTGGTCATGCATAATGATGTATTTACAGAAATATCTAACGAGAGATGTTGCCTATGTCCTGAAGTAAGTAACATGCATTTTGGCTGACTTTTTTTTGGTGCAGTTTCATTTTTAATGATGACCTAATCTGTGTATTAGCATTTCATGTTGAAAGTTTTTTCATTTTATTGCTCATTTTTATTTCTATTTTTATTTTTTAGAATTACAATAAAGTTAAGGTTCTACCCGAAAGATTACATTCAGGAGTTTATGGCCGAGTCTGTTTCCTTCTTGTTGAGGAATGCACCTACGAACCAGATTAATAAAGGTACATTATAAATATGTAATATGGAACACGCCAAAGTTAATTTTGATTACTAATGTTTATCAAGTGTATCTTACTGTGATACTCTTGTGTGAATACTGAATGGTAACTCAAGCGGTGACATTTTTCACTTTTTTTGTTTGCTTTACTCAAAAAATAGTTTATGTTTCATAATTGGTCTACTTTATTGTTTGATCAATTGTACCTTTTAATTGAATGTTGCTTTTTATGGTTTTTTTTACTTTTAACATTTTTGTGTTTTTTGTAAGTTATAAATGCTGTTAACATTAGTTAATCTAAGTTTAAAATATTCAAATGTGTTTTTTTAAGTAAGTTATAAATGCTTGTTAACATTTTTTAATTTAAATTTAAAATATTCAAATATTAATTATACCTAGTTTATTGTGATTTTTTAGGGTGTGGTTTATTGGAACTTTAATTGGTTTGTAAAGTTTATTTTTATTGTAATGTTTTTATCTTTTATATCTATTAGACTTCCATAATCAATTTCTTCAATGAAACCACAATGATTTTGAACACGCTATTAGTTAATTGTTGTCAACACGTTCTTATATAATTTTGAACTTCAAAACTTACAGGTGTCAAGAAAGTAATGTCTGAAATAGTCACGGAACCTTCGGTAACTAGAAAATCTGGAGTGAGTGCTTTGTTATTTTATGTTATGAAAGGATTCTCATCGAAGTTACACTCGAGAGCTGAGCAAGTGCTTAAGTTATTACTTGACAATGAAGTTATTGCAAATGGTGACAAAGACCCTGAAGGCAACTTCTTTTACCTTATTTATTTTGTGATCATGTTGGAAGCTTGTAGAACGTTCTTAACCATCTATCTGTCTGTTACAGGTTCGAATCCAGTTGTTGAAGTTGTGACCACAGTTTTTCAACGGTTATGTGAAGAGCTGCAGTCCTCGGAGTTGAAATTGTTGTTGCAACGTGAACAAAAGGAAATATCTGAAGCTGTTTCTAATGGACATTCTCACCATCTTACTTATCTTCTGTCCCTGTTTATTTCCACTCTGGAAACTGATAACATGCACAGGATAATAGGTAACATAAATCTCCTTTTTGTTATTATCATCTTTGTTGTAGCCTAATAACCTGTGTGTCACTTGCAGCATAAGGTAAATAATCGTGTAGTAATAAAATATGGATAAGATTTATAACAATTCTTCTTAAAATTATATTTAGAAGTTATAAAACTTGTGTAGGTGCTAATTTCATTAGTTGATAATATAAGGTTAGTGTATTAAAAGTTTTGTTTTTTATTATTCTTTTATGATTTATGATTAGATATCAAAAAAATTTAAATGCTAATAGTTAGCTAATTTTGAGTTTGTTTAAAGGTGTTGGTATTGGTATTGAAGATAACTTTTAAATGATGCAACTTGTTTAAAGAAATATTTCTTTTTGTTTTGTATATACATGTGTGTGTGTATATATAAAACGTTAAGTATTAAATGGAAAATACCATAAAAAACCAACTTACTTTTTCTTTTTTCCCATAAAAGTCCCTCAACAATTTTTACACGTTTAAATTCTCTGTATGTGTTAATTTGAACACATTTGTGAATTTATTTTAAACAACTAACCACTAATTCATATAAATCAAAGTGATCATCTTTAAATTACAAATGAAGGGATGCAAGTACTTTTACAATATTGAGATTCCTTGTTTGATTTAGAAGTTTAGTATAAATACTGTGAATCACAGTTGTACGATTCTTACATCGATTTTGTATATCTACAATTTTATTTATCGATCTCACTTAAAATTCATTTCATAGGATAATAGATTTGACCATGCTTAGTTGATTGACGTGTCAGATCTAGTTCAAGGATTACATCATCATTAATTACATATATTGGGTTTTATATTCCATTAACACATATATGAATCTTACTGCTGCAGAGTTTGAACAAGTGTTTGAGCTGGTTAAGTTGCTTATTGAGGCGTTTATCAAACCTTCTAGCAAGCAGAGCACTGGGGAACAATCATCTGAGGTTATTGATAAAATTTTGCAATTGATGCTTTGCATTCTTGATGGTCTTCATAGTTGCACGAATGTTGGAGCTCTTGCTGTAGTGTCGATGCAATGGGTTCCTGTATTTGAGATGAGGAATGAGAGGTATTTGGCTTTGTTATGTGAATCTGTTATATATATTTCTACCACTTGAATGGTTTTAACTTCGAAATTTACTGGTTGCAGTTTTATGAAATTTATTAAGGAATTATTATCCAAGGACACTTCCATAGTCCAGATTTTCAGAACCAGTATTACAAGGTAATAATGACATGGTTCTGCTGTCTTAACGGATTCTTGATATTAGTTTACCTTGATTGATTGTTTGAATTAACTACATTTACAAATTTTCAGTGCGTTGACTGATTTGACAATGACTTTGGAGGATGAAGCTATGTATCTTCTTGTGAAGTTCTTCGAGAAGCTACAATCTTTAAGTTTCTGTCTATTGGAAGGGAAATCCAAACAGGGGATGTCAAAAGTTTGCAACTTTCTCCAAGAAAACATTACTAGCTGGATTGGGAAGATTAATGATGCTGTACATAAGCATCCAACATGCGTGGAGTTTAAGGATACAGATCTAGCTCATATTTGGGGAACTATCAGCTGCTATTCATACATGACAGACTTCGAAGCTAATCCTCAAGTACTCATGGAGTTTGTAGAAGCTCTTGACCGCCTTTTGATGGTCAACTCCAGTATGATACTTTCAGCAACAATTGCAGGGTTGCCTAGAAGGGTTTGGGAAAGCCTCATTGGAGCTGGTTTGGCTTCTTATCAGAGATTGAGCTTCAGTCAGACAGCTAAGCATGATGAATTACCAGTGGATAAATTCTTGTATTTTGCTAAAAGATACAAGTGTTCAGTTCATATATTATCTGCAGTTGCTGATTTCTTGGATTCTTTAGACTCGTATGTTTTCAACTCTTTACCATTCTGGGTTCGTGCTGTAATTTCTGTGCTCTTATTTTGATTTTTTTTATTGGCCAATGCAGGTCCACCACACAAGAAGATGGCATACATAAAAAGTACCCTACAGAGTTAGAGGCAGGAAAAACCATTGATGCGTTTAATATTTTTTCTGAAAACTTATGCCATGCTGACAAACAGATTCGTCTTCTCACTCTACGAATTTTATGTCACTATGAGTCTTTATATTCTGAGAATGATATGATAATCGATGATCACGGTGATAATGTGCGTACCCTTATCTTGCTTTAACCATATTACAATGAAGTTTCAGTTTGGTTAAAATTTTGTTTTTTAATTACCCTCCTATTTCAGGTTCTCCATTCATTGCTTGCCATTGAAGGAACGTCTCTTTCTATAGCCACCAGCAGGAAAGTTGTTCAAATGTTATCAAAGATACAAATGGATATCTCAGCTAAAAGAATCCGTGACGCTTACATACCCCTTGTTTTTAATGCTGTTATTGGCATATTTTATAACCGATTTAGTTATTTATGGAATCCCGCTATGGAATGCTTTGGTGTTATGGTTAATGATTATCATTTACTAGTGTGGGAAACGTGCATGAAGTTTTTAGATAAGTGTGTGTCTGAATTTGCATCACATCGAGAACATTCTGATCAAGGAAACAGTGAATTTCATGGCAGTCAAAATGGTATGGCTTTTAGTTTCTCTTTTATTTGTTGTATTAATTCAGGAACAAAACAAGATTTTTGATACCTTATATGTTATTTTCAGAATTGCTTGGTTGTTTTAACCAATTTGTTGGCTCTTCATGTGATGACATTCCAACCCCTACTGTTTTATCACTGCTGATCAAGTCATTACAAAAAGTATCAACTTTTGTGGAATCACGGTCTCGGCAAATTATACCTTTGTTTTTAAAGTTTTTGGGTTATGAGGTTGCTGATCTTTCAAGGTAAATCTTTTTGATTTATTATTTCGCTTTCTGGTGCTGATAGCGTTAATGATATGTTAATACACCGGTTTTTTGTTTGTGATGTTACAGTGTGAGATCATTTAATTTGAAAGCTTGTAAAGGGAAAGTATGGAAGGATGTTCTTGGAGATTGGCTAAACTTGCTGAAGCTGATGCGCAATTCAAAGGCCTTCTATCTGAGTCAGTTTCTGAAGGAGGTTTTACAACACAGGTAGTAATAGAAGCTAAGGATATGTAGTATTTTATTATAATATGATGGTTTAAAGCTATTAGATTAAAGTGTAAATGTGTTTTTAGGCTGATTGATGAGAATGATTCTGAGGCGCAGTTGAAGGTTCTTGATTGTCTGTTGAATTGGAAAGATGAGTTTCTAGTCCCATATGCTCAGAATCTGAGAAATTTGGTCAGCCCCAAGACCCTAAGGGACGAACTTACAAGATGGAGTTTATCTAGGGATTCTCATTTAGTTAGTGAACAACACCGAGACAGCCTTGTGCCACTTGTCATTCGGCTTCTTGTCCCCAAAGTTAGGAATTTGAAAACACTTGCTTCTCGAAAGGTTTGTTATGCCCACCATTTAACGAGAGAATAACCTTTTTCATAACTCCACTCATGTATGAAAACTACTTTACATGCAAGCTAAGTATCTATCTGGTCTCGTTTAAACAAACTGTGGCCAAAAACTTACCAAATGATAAAAAAGACTAATTTTAACCTTTTAACTCGTTGTCACCTTATCAAATGTATTTCTGTGTTCTCAAAAGTTAAAGGGGAGTTTTGTCAATCGTCCAGTTTTGGCTCATTTTTGGTGTAAATGAAACGAGATACGTTCTTGATTGGCTTTTATAGTAGTTTCATCATATGAGTGATTTAGTGAAAAAAGTTGTGTAAAAGTGTTGGCTTTTGCATCAATTTTATAATTTCCTTATTATTCTTTAGAACCACACATAACTAGTGTTACTATTTTTTTCAGGCTGCAAGCGTGCATCACAGGAAAGCAATTATTGCATTCCTAGCTGAACTTGATATCAATGAGCTCCCTCTGTTTTTTGCTTTATTAATAAAGCCGTTACAAATTGGTTCAACGGGTGTTGATGATGTGAGCGAGTTGATTTGGAGTTCACCTAAAACTCCTGCTAGTTTTGATTCTTCAGCTGTTTTGAGACATTTTACCATGGATAACATCAAGTCATTATCTTCAAAGAAAATCTATGGGTTTCTACATGTGACAGAAGACATTCTTGGAGTTTTTGACGAGTCACGCATTAAACCTGTTCTTGATACATTAATGGGAAGTATTGTTCGCATATTAGCTAGCTGTGCATCAAGTAATGATGAAGAAGATGATGTGGCAGATAAACAATCCATGGTAATATTGTTATGTGTGTAGATTTTTTATCCATCATACAGTTTCGACCTCTTTACTTATAAAACTATATATATGTAAAGCACTTCATAGTTTGTATACATATCTTGTAGTGTTACTTGTTACATATCCTGATAGCTGTTTGTTTTTGAGTTGCAGGCAAGCTTGCCTCCAAAACAGCTAAAAGATTTGAGATCTTTATGTCTAAAAATTATATCTTTGGTTCTGAGTAAATTCGAGGATCATGATTTCGGTGTGGATTTCTGGGACATCTTTTTCTCAGCGTTAAAACCATTAATTGATGGTTTCAAGCAAGAAGGTGCCAGCAGTGAGAAGCCAAGCTCATTGTTTGTTTGTTTCCTTGCTATGAGTAAAAGCCACAAACTTGTCTCCCAATTTCACAGGGCGAATAATCTTGTCCCAGATATATTCTCGATATTAACAGTCGCAACAGCTTCTGAAGCCATTATATCATGTGTTCTTAGATTTATCGAGAATCTTCTTAATCTTGACATGGAGGTGTCAAATCATGATTCTAATGTCAAAGGAATTCTACTTCCCAATATAGATACCCTTGTCTGCTGCTTGCATCACCTATTTGCAAGCAAAAATACCAGCAGGTATTTATTTTTTTGTAAAAGTTTTGGACATATATACCCCTTTTCCAAGGTTTAAAATTTGTTGTTTGAATTGCTCATATAGGAAATCTCTCAAACCTTCTGGAGGGAAAGAGCTTAACATTTTTAAATTATTGCCTAAGTATATTGAAGACCCGTCACTCGGGAACAAATTTGTTGACATTTTGCTTCCGTATCTAACCAAGAAACCTCACGACTGGGGTTAGTATATTGTTTTTTTATTGGCATTGCTGTAATATGCCCTCTTTATAACTATATGATTTGCGTATTAACCTATCATGTGTTACACAGATTCATGTATCGAGACTTTGCATGTTATTCAGAAGATGGTACCAAAGTCGGGAAGTGAAGGCAGTTTAAGAATGCTGAATGCTATCTCTCCACTTCTTATTCATGCCACCTTAGATGCCCGGTTGGCGATTTGTGGCATCTTTGATCTCCTTGCTGAAAGTGACCCTTCCTTAGTCCACTTGGTAATACTGATCTTTAAGCGTTGATCATATTACTAATTCTTTAAGAAAATCTGAACATTTTGACTCCTATATATTTATTCACAATCATGGTGTTTTTGCAGGCAAAACTTCTACGAGAATTAAATGCTACATCTACCATGGAGATAGACGTTCTTGATTATGATGTCATAATTGGTGCTTATGAAGCAATAAATATGGATTTCTTCTGCAGTGTAGGACAGGAGCAAACATTAATCATCTTGTCACATTGTGTACATGACATGTCATCCAATGACTTAGTTTTGAGGAACAGTGCATATAGACTTATGCTTCTGTTTCTTGAATTCTGTCAAAAGATCATTTCTGGTGATATGAAACCTAGTGTCGGTTGTTGGACTGAATCATCCATTCAGAATACAATAAACAACTTCTTTTTGAAGTACATGGGGGGTGCTATGAACAGCGGAACTTCTGTTATTAAGGTGAAAACTCAGTTTATTGTTTTTATTTTGCCGTTAATACTTGTTTCTGGAAGATATATTATTTAATTTCTTAAGTTAATTTTGTAGGTTTGGTTGGATTTACTACGGGAGATGGTGGTGAGGCTTCTTAATGTGTGTAAACTTGAATCATATGGTGCCCTCTGCCATGTAGATGCAGAACAGGATTTCTTTACCAATATTGTTCACCTACAGGTTCACTTGTTGACACATAATTACAATACTTACCGTTTATTCCTTTATCTTGTTGCTGATAGAAAATATGATAATTTTACGTTTTGTTTATATTTGGCTTTCATGAGTACAGAAGTATAGGAGAGCGAGGGCATTGATGCGCTTCTGCAGTGTTGTCCGTGATCACCAATTATCAGAGGTAATTTTTTTATTTGGTCAATGATGAATGGGGTCAATGGAGCCACGTTAGAAAGAAAATGAGTCAAAATGGTTAAGTGGGCGTATTTTCAAATCTCCATATTTTTTCAATCATGTACGAAATAATGTTCCCATCTTACTGAAACCTTTAAAGGTAAGCTTTCAAAATGTAAAAAGATAAAATTTGAAGAGCATGTCTTTTTTTTTCACAAAATAGAACTAAGAGTAAATATTTATGTTGTAATAACTAAAATAATAAAAATATGTTTTTTTAGGAGAAAGTTTGCAAAATTTGCAAGGTCAAGTAACATTGCTGAATTTTTTGTGATTTGACTAAATAAGATAAACAAAAATAGTGATCATTAACGCTATCTACTAATTCTTGGTGAAATATTTTAAGAGATCTGGACAAAAGGTGTTTTTCGGGTTCCAAACTGTATAGACCCATACCAAATGACGTTTTGACCATCTACTTACCCTTACTGTTATATTGACTGTTCAGGTTATTACAAATAAAGTGTTTCTCCCGCTGTTTTTCAATATGCTACTTGAAGTAAAAGATGGAAAAGGAGAGCATCTTAGAAACGCTTGCATTGAAGCCATTGCGTCTATTTCTGGTTCTATGAGTTGGAAACAATATTATGCACTCTTGAACAAATGCTTCAGAGAAGTCAAACTTAGACCCGACAAACAAAAGTTCTTTTTGAGACTCATTTCCACGATACTTGACCACTTCCAATTTAAAGAAGTCAAAGTTGAAAATCCAACCGTCTTGGTCAAATGTACAACAACAGATAAACATTCTGATATACAAACTTCTCTTCACAAAAGCATCCTGCCAAAAGTACAAAAGTTGTTGAGTCTGGATACTGATAATGTCAATGTGAACGTGAGCCTTGTTGCACTCAAGTTGCTAAAATTACTTCCTGGAAACGTGCTAGAGCTTCAACTTCCAACTATAATCCACCGTGTTTCAAACTTTTTGAAAAATCGTCTCGATAGTGTTCGTGATGAAGCACGGTCTGCTCTTGTTGCTTGTTTGAAAGAATTAGGGTTTGAATATTTCCAGTTTATTCTCAAAGTGGTGAGATCGACTTTAAAAAGAGGATTTGAGCTTCACGTGCTTGGATATACAGTCAATTTTATTCTAACAAAGTGTTTGTCCGGTACCGGTTCTGGGAAGTTGGATTATTGTTTAGAAGATATTCTCTCTGTAGTGGAAAATGATGTTCTTGGTGATGTTTCTGAAGAAAAAGAAGTTGATAAAATTGCTTCAAAAATGAAGGAGACCCGAAAAACTAAATCATTCGAGACCTTTCAGTTAGTTGCTGAAAACGTCACGTTTAAAACCCACGCCTCGAAGCTGATGTCATTCATTACATGTCATCTGCAGAAACAGTTAACCCCAAAGTTGAAATCAAAGTTACAAACTATGTTACATCATATAACTTTGGGTATTGACCGTAACCCAACCGCAAGCCAGCAAGATATTCTTATTTTCATCTATGGCCTCATTGAAGATGGTTTGAACGGAAATGGTGATGCCAGCATTACAGGAAGTCATTCTCGCTCACATTGTTCACATCTAATTACAGTATTTGCTCTTGGAGTTTTGCATAGCCGCATAAAGAAAATGAAAATTAAACAAAACCAAGAGCAAGCAGTGTCATACTTGGACCCTTTTGTTGGATTATTATGTGGTTGCTTGAGCTCCAAGTTTGAAGATATCATATCTTCATCTCTTACGTGTCTTTCACTTCTTGTGCAAATTCCATTACCGTCCCTGAAGTCTCAAGCGGATAATATTAAAACCGCACTCTTTGTTATTCTACATGGTTCAGTTAATGCAAGCACTCCCTTGGCTGAATCTTCTATTCGGTTATTAACGGTTCTTTTAAAAAGCACGAGTATTACACTTTCATCTGATCAAATGCATATGCTTCTACAGTTCCCGCTTTTTGTTGATCTTGAAAGAAACCCGACTTTTATTGCACTTTCTTTGTTGAAAGCAATCGTGAGCCGTAAAGTTGTGGTTCCCGAGATTTATGATCTTGCTAAAATAGTTGCGGAGTTGATGGTAACAAGTCAAGTGGAAGGAGTACGCAATAAATGCAGTAGGATATTTTTACAGTTTTTGCTCGATTATTCAATCTCACAAAAACGGTTGCAACAGCATCTTGATTTCTTGCTTGCCAATCTAAGGTAACTATTGGTCCTGTAAATGCTAATTTTTTTGTGTTAAGCTTATTATTTAGGGCAATACCTTACAAAATCAACTTAGTTTCTGATTTTGCAAAAAAGTCCCTCAACTGAAATGTTCATATATTATTTTCTGACGGCGCAAGCAACTGCATTCATCATTGTTTCTGACTTTTAACACGTTTAAGTACATTAGCATGTCAGTTATTGGTAATTGCTTGTTACTTGCAAAGTCAGCACCTGTAAATTTTGTTTAAGTTTAACAGTATTAGGGCGTTGAGCCAAATTATAGTTTTTGTGACAACACTACTTCGATTTCTATACTAAAAAGATAAAATTTATGTTTGTTGTAGATATGAGCACCCTACTGGAAGAGTAGCAGCGGTTGATATGCTCGGTGTTATTATTCAAAAATTTCCACCCCAAGTTGTGGATGAGCAATCACAAACTATATTTCTCCAACTGGTTGTTTGTTTAGCAAATGATTCCGAGAAAAAAGTCAAAACTTCTACTGTGAAAGCTTTAAAGATTCTGATTGGTCGTGTGGGGTCACAAAGTCTCCACTCTATTTTAGAGTACACAATATCTTGGTATTCTGGAGAGAAGCAGGGTTTATGGAGTGCTGCAGCACATGTATGGTTATTAATTTATTTGATTATTATTTAAATTGTTGTGATTAATATATTTGATGGTTACAAAATATCTTATACAGGTATTAGCACTGTCAGCAGAAGTAATGAAGAAAGGTTTTGCAAAGCATATAGATGCTGTTTTTCCTGTAATGAGACGCATACTTTTATCTGTGGTCAACATCTTCAAAAATGGTCAAACGGATCTTTCTGGTGAAACAACAATTCCTTTATGGAAGGAAGCTTATTATTCACTGGTTCTTTTTGAGAAGATGTTGCTTGAATTTCCTGATTTGTTATTTGGAGAACATTATGAGGTACTTTATACATTTACTGATGCACTCGATTTGTGTTTAGTTGACCACAGGGACCATTTGTGAATTTTTCTCTATTTTATATTTTCATTTTGTTTACAGGACATGTGGGAAATAATTTGTGAATTCTTGCTGCATCCACATATTTGGTTGCGAAACATCTCAAACCGTCTTATAGAGTTGTACTTCAAAAATTCAAAGACAACTGCGGGCAGTTTCTTGATGAGACCAAGCAGACTGTTTTTTGTAGCAGCTTCTTTCTGTTCTCAGTTGACAGCATCATTAACTGGAGATGAAAGCAAGCGTCTTATCGAAAATATTGTATTTACAATTCTTCGGTTACATTCAATGTTAGGGCAACAAAATGAATCTCAAGTTTTCTGGTCAACCCTAGAACAAAAAGATGAAGAGATTCTTTTGAGAGGTTTTGTGATTCTTGATTCAAGGAAAGGAAGAAGTATGTTTGCATCTCTTGCATCGGGGCTTAATGGTCATACTGACATTGAAAGTTGTGAGAAGCATCGGTCTTTGCTAATTTCTTCTTTGATTAAAACAATGGGGAAGATTGCACTTGATGTGGAAGATGATCAGGTTTGTAATAGTATATGCTCTTTTTATAATTTGCATTGCGCTTTTTTTATATTTTATAGATTGCTCGAGAGTAAAGCTCGTGCTTAAGATCCCTTTTTATACAACCCAAGTTGACCTTTTAATACAACCCAAATTGACCTCTTAGGACCCGTTTGAATTGTTTGACCCATCAGCCTTGTCTTCTCTGGGGGTTTTATATTGCTGACAGTTGTTTGTACTATTGCAGATGGAAGTCGTCTTTAATATTTTAAAAGAAATATCACCAGAAATCCTTGATAAAAATGAAGTTATGGAAAAGGATGACCAGAAAGACGGTCAAACTCTTGTTTATCATATTTTGCTTCCTTTATACAAAATATGTGAGGGATTTACTGGGAAAGTTCTCTCCGGTAAGTTCTCAGCATCTAATATAATCAGATTCTGCTTTTAAATTTAGTTTTTTTTCTTCTTTTACCCTTACGAGTGTTGCATATGTTTGTGTTCAGATAAAGCGAAACAGCATGCAGAAATAGTGCGCGATAGCATCAAAAAGGACGTAATCGGGGATCTGAAGTATGTTCAAGTTTGTCATTTGATTGGTAAAAATCTGAAGGCGAAAAGAGAGAAAAGGAAACAGGGGGTAAAGATAATGGCGGTTGTGAATCCAGAGAGAAATGCAAAGAGAAAGCTTAGAATTGCTGAAAAACATAAAATGAACAAAAAGAGGAAAATAATGTCTTTGAAGTTTGGAAGAAGATGGTAGGTAGATATGACATTTTATTTATCACCCAATTTTGTTAGTGTAACAAATTATTTTATTGCATACCAACAAATGAATATTGTAAAAATTATTATTATAATATTTGCTCTGGTTAAATTAAGTTTACTAATATAATTCAGTTGACAAAGTTTGAGTTGGTGAGTTTGGCTCGTTTGTACTAAAGCTTATGTTAAGCTTTTTTCACTTAAATAACTTTTGATATGAAGTGGATTATCTAGAGATGAGCTCGATACGTACCGATCCCAAACAATCCCAAAATTTTTAAATACTAGTTGGTACTGGTATGGGACTTCAAGCAAAAGTTCGGTAAAAAACGGTACCAATCCTGATTTTTTTGGTTCAATACCCGTACCTGGTACCATCTGCTACGTATGTCTATTATAAAACTAAAATTTTGTCACGTTCAGTTATCATACATTCATACATATCAATTATGCTGAAGAGCTTCGCAAAGTTACATTTTCGAAGATGAGAAAGTTGTTAACCACTTTAAACTTGAGTCGAAGATAACCGCTCGTGTAATGATGTCATGACAGAATTTGCTTAGTTCTTCGGCATGGCATTTGAGCTTTGGCTTGAACTTTCTTAGTTTCCATCTGTAGCTAAACTTCTTTTGTTTTGACTTTTTTTCTTTTAGCATTTATCTACATTTACATTGTCGTTGGTTTATATACTTACTTTTACTTTTCCAATAATATTATTTTCTTCTCTCTATTTATATAATTTGTTTCTCTAAATTTTGATTCATAATTAATCTTTACTTTTATATGTAAGAGTATGAAGAATTAGATGTGAAAGCTAAATAAATAAAAACTATACTTTGCATCATATTTTAGAAACCTGTTAACCGTTTAGTTTTGATCATACTCTCCACCTTTATAGTTTTTTTAGAATGATGACTTTCTTGTGTGTTAGGTCACCGCACTCTCCAATTTGGAAAGGTACGTTGCCTCCACTATGACCAGACTATGTCGTCTTAACCGGGGTCACGTCGGCTTCAGAGTTGGGCTTGGGCGTTCCCACGTGAAACCATACCGCCGACTGCCACCATAAGAGCAGAACTCTCGGGCGTAACAATTGGTACACGAGACATATGCACAGTGGAACTAAAACCCGGGCAGGCTCGGGATTCAAACTGGCAACCTCGCAAGGCTTAGCTCAAATATTTCATGTCAATATCTACCAAAGTATCATAAGTGGAAATCGAACTATAGAACCCAAACATCTTACCACTAAGGCATAAGTGAAGGATTCCATCTCTACGGTTGATACTTGATACTCCTTATAATGTATAATTGGGTATAATTAGTTCTTTTTTTCAGTTGTATATATTCAATACACTCTTAGAAAATTAAGATGTTACATAAGGTAAGAATTGGTACACGAGACATGCAAATGTTTTTCTCCATAATTTCTCATAAAATGAATTTAATGCTCAAAAGAATTGGTGCACGAGACATATGCACATGTCTTTCTTCATAATTTGTCATAATTGAATTTAATGTTCAAAAAATTGGTGCTTCGACTATTTTACATGTCTTTCATCATAACATACACAAATTGAGTTTAACGCTCAATAAAATGGTTTTCCAAAAATGGTTTTCCGACATTTATAAATTGCTTTACGGTGTAAGAGATTTCCCCAGTTGGTATAATTGGGTATAATTAGTTTTTTTTTCAATTGTATATATTCAGTACTCTTAGAAAATTAAAATGTTACATAATGTTTTCCAATATGGATGTTTTGTAACACGCTAATATCTTTTATTTATGCATTGATATGTTCTTTTCGTGTATCTATATTATTTTTATTTTCTTGATAGTTACGAATGAACATGATATGTTGTTTATGTGATATTAGTCCATATGCGATTATGAACTTTAGTAGCTTATGATCTCTCGTAATTCTATTATATCAACTAGTTTCTTATTGAGAGTTTGAGACTCTTGTAGTCACTAGTCAGGGCCGGCCATAAGGTGTGGTCAAGTGGTCGACGGTCACAGGCCCGACACCACGTAGGCTCGATTTTTTACTTTTTTTATTTTTTGTAAATTATATATATTTTTATTAAAACAATATGTATATTTAGTGTTTAAACCCAAAGGTTTTGGTATCTACTCTCATTTGAGGCATGTTTAAACATTTTTGTACAAAAGTTTTTTACACAACCCAATTATAACCAAGTAAACCCATTTAAAAATTATATTGTTTAAATCCAACAAAATACTCCTTTTATTAAGGCCTAAAAAAATTTCGCATTCGACCCAAATTTTTTTTTCTTTCTCGAAGCTGGCTCCGCTTGTGGTTAGTAGTTTTTAAAAGAGAACACCCATGTAGATACACATCTTTTAATATGATTATTAATTACGTAGACTTGTTGGTTATTTAGTTATTTTCTTTGGTTAATACGTTGTTGACTCCTTTTATTATAAACATTGTATTTAAGTACATTGTTACTCGTAGAATTGATTTATGATTGGGTTTGTTTAAAATAGAAGTGCACAAAAAAACCGGTTCCGGAACCGAACTGGTGGAACCGACCCGGAACCGGTTCCAGTTCCTACCCGATGGACCAAATACCCGGTTTGGGTATTTTTGTACCCGAAAATCATACCCGGTTCCTCTATTTGTATTTCTCAATCGGTTCCAACCCGGTTCCTAATTGTACCCGGTCCGGTTCCTACCCAAAATAACCAGTTCCGGCGGTTTTTTTTGAAAAGGTCAAACACAGGTCAAACTAGCCGTTGTAACCGGTTCCAACGGTAATATAGCCGTTGGAACCGGTTTTTAAGAAACAAAAGAGCCGTTGTAACCAGTTCCAACGGTAATATAGCCGTTGTAACCGGTTCCAACGGTAATGTAGTCGTTGGAACCGGTTCTTGTGGCCCAAAACCTATATATAAGTTGTTTTCCATTACTTGTTTCACCACCAAACTCAAAAACAAACTAAAATATTTCTCCTTTAGCAAACCCGACCATCCAACTAAATATTATTATGGCACCCATCAAAAAAACTAACAAGAAGGCTAAAAAGAGTGTTTTTATTGAACCCGTTCGTGCTATGGAGGACCCAAATGTTCTTGCGGTCGTCACCCATAATCGCAACCAAGACATATGGAAGAATTGGGATTTGATTGTGAATGCCGAAGGTAAACAAAAGGCTCGTTGTAAACTATGTGGAACACAATTAAAGCACGATTCTAACTCGACTTTGAGAAAGCACATCGAGAAGCCATATTGCAATGCCTTGAAAGGGATTGGCGCGACCGATCAAGTTGACTTGGGTAAAGATGGTACGCTATTTCGTTACAACACGACTCAAGTTCAAGATAGAATGGCAAAGTTCGTTATTTAACGAGGTTTGTCGTTTAACCACTTTGATGACCCGGATTTGACGCCGTTGATTCGAGAAACTCTACAACCGCGATACACACATGTAAGTCGTACTACCTTAAAACGTCATTGTATCAAGTTGTGGGAGTGTGCTAAAAAAGAGTTAATCGATTTTTTTCATTCTTTACAAGCGATGGTTAGTTTAACTACCGATATTTGGTCGGCACCACACGGGTTGCCCGAATCATACATATGTGTCACTGCTCATTGGGTTGATCCGGTGACATGGCAATTGATGAAACACACCATCGCTTTTGAAAACTTCCCGTTCCCACATATCGCCGAAAAATTGTTTGAATTACTTGATGAAGTTATAACGACTTACAACTTGAGAAATAAAATATTTTCGATTTCGTTTGACAACGCTTCAAACAATACTAAGGCGGCCGAAAAATTTATCATTAAATATTCACCACCTTGTTTTGGGGATTTTTTTTCATGTTCGATGTGTTGCACGTATCATCAACTTGGTTGTTCAAAAAGGTCTCGACAATGAAAACATCTGTGACGATTTAAAATTATTTAGACTTATGTTACAAGATGTCTTCAAAAACGGTAAAAGAAGACATCTTGAATATAAGAACTATTGCAAGTCGGTTGAAAGAAAGTATTTGGGGCCGAATTGGGACGTTCCAATCCGTTGGAACTCAACTTGTCATATGTTAAAGTGTGCTTTTGCCCAACGCCAAACTTTACAATCTTTTCATAAAAATCTTGTTGATGAACGCGAGGCTGATATGCTTCCGGAAAGTGTTTGGGTCAATGTCGGTATTTTGTTGGAGTATCTTGACGTGTTCAAAAACTCAACAACAAAGTTATCGGGAGTCTATTATCCTACTAGCTGTTGGGTTTTGCAAGAATTGTACTACATGTCTTGCACTTTTAAAAACTTTGCGGAGAAAAACAAACTCTTCAAGAATATTGTTGCGGTGATGAAGGAAAAGTTCTTAAAATATTTTGAAAACATACCGCCGGTCTTTACTTGTGCCGCCGCATTAAACCCCAATTGGAATGTTCATGGGGTTGAGACAACGATCGAGGAAATATTCGACAACATGGGTATGCACGAGATCGACCCAAAGTTGTCGACGGAAGCGAAGGAAAAGTTCAACGAAAACCTTCAAGACCTTTATAACTATTATTTTCAAATGTATGGTCCAAGCACGAGATCGTCTTTTGTGAAAAAAACAACTAGTAGGCCGTGCAATGACCCACTTATAAACTTGATGAATGCGGTTCGTGAATCGGTATCTAAGAGGCAAAGAGGAAACACACCAACTAGCGAACTTGGTCGATATAGTGGAGCAAACTATGTTGAGGGCGCAACGGTTGACGAAATTCGCAATATTGATTTGTTGGCTTGGTGGAAAGGAAAAAAAACGAATTTCCCATTCATCCGCCATGGCTCGTGATTTGCGTGCCGTACAAGCCTCAACGGTTGCTTCCGAATCGGTTTTTTCTCTTAGTGGGAGGGTACTATCTATGCGAAGAACAAAATTAACTCCCGAGTCTCTAGAGGTTTGCATTTGCCTAAAGGACCATTTGGATGCGGTGGATCATGTACAACACAAGGTGAACTTTGAAGACGAAATACCAATAGAGCGTCCTATTCATGATGAGGAGGCGGAGGACGGGCTTTCTTCCGATAACGAAGACGAGGGTAAAGACGAGAATGAAGACGATGGTGAAGACGAAGAAGAGTTGTAATTTGTGTTTTTTATTTGTTTTAGTAAAATTATTTGTAACAAGTTCAACTAATATTTAGTTTTGATTTGTTTAATAATAACTACTTTTGTTAGTCATGATTAATTTTTTGTTATTTTTTTAATAACGACGGGCATTTTATTTATTTAAACAATAACTATTACAAAAATTATTAAAACATAAACGATACTAAACATAACAACGAAAACTAAAAAACAAAGTCCGGCGTTTTAATCCGGCGTTCTACAACGATTAAGCGTTGTCACCGGCGGTAGATGCTTTGGTTGTAGAGTCGGACGACTCTCCCACTTCCGCTTTTTTAGCATCCAAACTTCTTTTCTCTCGACAATACTTATTCGTATGTTTTCGTAATGTCGAGTTGGACCCTGCTTTAAGAAACTTCAAGCAATATTTGCAACAAGCCATCTCTTGTGAGTAGGCCTGTTCAACGGGTAAGACCCTACCCTTTTACCTAATACCCTACCTGGACCCTTTACCCTTTTAGGAAGAAACGTGGACCTGAGACCCTATCCTCTAAACAAGAAAAGGGTTGGGTATAAATAAAGGTTTTAAGGGTCCAACTCTTTACCCTTTAAGGCAGTAATCACATCTCTTTTTCTGCATTTACTAGTTGCATATCTTATATATGACTTTAATATATGAAACCTAGTACAATTATACTTTCATTTAGTAATATAGTAAAGTCTAACTTTGAAAGTTAATCATTCATTTGAACTTATGCATAAAATATTCACATTTACAAATTACATGTAGAGAACAATTCAATGATTTCCATATATGTGTTTCCAGTCAGTAGTATGACCCTTTATTTTTATTTTTCTTTGCAATTTGGAAATTTCGGATGAATCTTATATGAAATATAAATCTCTCATAAATTTCAGATTAAACGCGATTCTCGTATATATCTAGAAACTAGTAAACGGGTCAAGGGTTTGAAAAAGGGTCGGACCCTTGAAACCCTTTTACCCTTTAAGGTGAAATTTAAATACCCTTTACCCTACCCATATTATATATTCGGGTCTAATTAAGGGTTTTATGAGTCGGGTAATCGGGTTTCAAGGGTCCGACCCTTATCTTGCTCACCCCTACTTGTGATTCGGTCATGAGACAAATCGTAATGAACCCAGACATCGGGGCATCGTGTTGTTTCGATCAACATAACAACGTCGTCATTAGTTGTCATTTGTTGTCGGTTTAAGCTTAATTGTGTTTTGGAGTGTGTTTTATAGTTTTGGAAGTGGTATAACAAGTACACACCATACCTTGCTATTTATAGAATGTAAATAACCTAATTATAGTAAAAAAAAACCGGTTCCAACGGTCAAAAACGGCTATATAGCCGTTGGAACCGGTTTGTAACGGCTAGTTTATTTGAAATTCAAAAAAAACCGACGGAACCAGTTTTTACGTAATAACCGGTCCCGGTTCCTACCCTACCCGGTTCCTAAAAGTTGGCATTTCGGGGCATCGATTCGGGTCGGGAACCGAACCGGTTCCTGATTGGAACCGGTGCCATTTCCTACCCGGTGTGAAAAAACCCGGTTCCGAACCGGCTCGGGTTTTTCAACAGTACCCGATTTGTGCACGTCTAGCTTAAAATGCACAAAAATTATTCTAATAAACACTTGATGTTAATCTAATATATATAAGAGAAGAAAACCGGACGCAAGTCTTTATGTTAGAAAAACGGACGCAAGTCTTTTTTAGAAAGATATATTATTACTTGTCCTTATTTTATGTAAGTGAACAACTCTCCATGACTATAATATGGCCATAACTAATGGAACAATATTGTATCTCATATGACAGGCACTGCCGAGAGAAAATATGGTATTTTTAGTTTAAATGCGGATTGCAATCACCGACCACAAGCAAGCCTTTGTCGCTTTTTATGCGAGGAAAGCTCAAAGCCAATCCTTAGTCACAAGAGTCATAGAGTCTTGTTAAGTGTGTAATCGTTTACATGAGCCATGCAATAAACCTCTCAATCCTAGTTTAAATTCTCATGGTTAACATGGGGCACCACTTAACCAAAACCATCTCTAGATTCCAACACTCTTCACAGTCACCAGGGAAATTCTAGGTCAGACCGCTAACTGCCGATTTCTAACCATTAATTGTGGGTTGGTTTACACAAGCGGGTTGTTTCAAACCGAATCTAACCATTTGAAGCTCAAACCGGCCACCATGTTTCAGTCTGGACAGTTTCAACAGTGTATGAACACGGAACAGCAATATCACAAGTTACCGCTTGATGGCCATAACCGCTTGCGGCTGCTGACTAACCCACACCCCTTCAACCGCGTTCACCAGATACCTACAATATATAAAAAATACAAAAAGAAATTCACATAGATCCCAACAATGAAAAACAACTGCATTAACTCCAGACAACATATCAATTCAGAAACAGCAGCATCTAAGTCAAGTAGTTCAAAACACAACAAGAAAGAAAACACGGTTTATAACGAAACAAAAGAGATTCAAACAAAGTCAACCTCAAATAAACATAGTCAACTCGGGCCGACTGTAAACATTATCGCCTTCGTCCTCAAGCACAGGATACGCCGCCACAAGTGCATCTTGAGCACCAATATAAAGCGAGTTATAGATCTTCCAATAAACTTCTCGAACCTTCCTTGCCGGATGAAACAAACCCTGCAAACAGTAATTAAGCACCACAGCAGCACCCAATGCCACACGCATCCCTTCGATCGCTTCCATAACTGCATTAATAACATGGGGTGATGTCTCAAAAATATTGGGCCACACATAGTTCAACAAGTGGACCAACGCGTCCTCGCACCCAAGCCCAGCAACACCCAGAGCCATGTGCTTAACCGCTGAGGCTGCGGTCTGTCTGTGAACCAGGTCCCGGTCCATAAGTGCGTCTTCAAGTAATGGAGTCACCGCATAGATGTAATCCTTACCCATCTCACCAATATACTCAAACAGAAACGATAAAGATTTCAACACACCATTTTGCACGTTTAACTCCGGCACACGATATTCATTCATTAACGCGGGTAAAACCGTGAATGGTGAGCATGTTTCCACAACAATGGCTATAGCCACAGTCGTGCAAACATGGTTTTGTCTTTCTTGGACTTTAAGGTTGTTTAAAAGGGTGGCTAAGACGTCTTGTGGCCCAATGGCTTTAGCTATGTAACCAAACGTGTTAACAGCGGCTCGCCGAATCCCTTTTTTGTGGGCTTTGAGCATTTCAAGGAGCTCGAAACAGATTCGCATCCATTCACGAGCGGGGACAAACTCGGCACCACGATCAGCAATACGGCCCACCAAGTCAATGCAGTTTTCTTGAACCTTTTCGTGTCGATTTTTCAAAATTGGCGTCAAACGTGGAAGCAAGTCTTTTATTGGTGGGGTAATTTTGGTCATACCGATAACATTCACGATTGCTTTCAAAGCACCCAGAATTGAACCAAGAACCTCGGGATATTCTTCTCCTAAATATTCGTATAACACGACACCGAGATGCCCCATGAGTTGTTCTTCTTGGCATTGTTTCATAACCACTGCGATTCTTGAAATCAGATCTGCAGCTTGTTGTCTTACTTTTGCACTTTTGTTGTTTAACCGCCATTTTATGGTACCACATATTTGTGGAAGGTACGGTTTTACCCTTTGACCAAGAGAGTTGACCACTGCACCGAACCCGTTAAGCATAACGTTTGCATCGTCGCTGGTTTGTTCTTGGAAGGCGTACAGAATACCATCGATTAAAAGCTCTTCTAAACGGGAATCGATATCTGATGCGCCTAAATTTGCTACAACCTTTTCAATTGTTTCCATCACCATTCTTCTATACGGTTCACTTTCATCTTTCAAATCTTCAACGATTCTTGCTATAATATCAGGAACACCAACTTTGTTTACAATCTCAACCGTTGTTTCAACAAGTTGCTTATAATTTCTTCGATCCAACGCCATTCTTCTAACCCAAAAGTTTCTGAAAAACTCTGGAAGAATATCACTTCGAATGTAATCAGCTTCAACACCTTCAGTGCTCACACACTGTTTCACCACTTTCAACACAATCTTCTTCATTTCTTCATCAGGAGATTGAAACTCACGAATCAAAATAACCATAACTTCTTTTGTGTAGTATCTAGCATAAATGGCATCCATTAATGGAATAATAAAACCGATTGCTTTCAAAAAAGCAGCCAAAACCTTCCCACGGTGGGACCGAATACCTTTCCATAAAGGCTTAAGAAACGAATCAAAGCTTTCAATACCGTACGGAGCAGCTGCCTCAGCAAGTGCCGCCAGTGACAAGGCGGTGATGGTTCTAACCTTTTGATTCTCATCATTGAGCCCGTGTTCTATAATTTCAACAAGTGATCGTAAATGAGGAAGAACCGCACACCCTATTAAAATAGCGATTTGTTGAACAATTTTAATTCCCGTGTGTCTAGCTTGCCATGACTTCTTACTTTGGCAAACAGCTTTCAGAAAAGGTAATAAAGCAGGTATTCCAAGTGCTGATGCAACAACACTAAAAGCTCTTGCAGTTGTGTTTCTTACATACTCATCAATGTTATCAATATCAGGTCGCATAGCAGCTATCATAGTTGCTAATCCAGCTGCTTTGCTGAGATTGGATATGATTTCTCTGCCTTCCACACGAGCATAATAATCTTCATCAATCAATAAAGGTTCTATCACAACAAGAATTTTATGAACATAAGGTCGAACAAGCTCGTCTAGCTTGTAAAGAACTCGGTCAATGACTTTAACCAACAGGTGTCTCTCTTGGTCTTCTAAAGTGGGCTGCATAAGTAATGGAAGAATACGGTTGAATAACGGACCAGCACCAAATTCACGGGCTTTGTCTGTTAACTGTCTCAAAGCTGTCTTCCTCTGTGGTGGGGTGGGGATCCCGTTCTTGACCTTGAGCAACAGTTTCATGATCTTTCTCTCTTTTTGTTCATCTGGTGATAACTCTTCTTCATCTTCTTCATTTAACAAGGCTCCAAAGTACTGGTAATCTTCTGGTTTCATGAATGGAAGTCCACCTGGCATTTCTTTGGGAACATCAAACTGTTGACCTCTGTTTTCTTCAGGAATGGCGTATAGAGGCGTTCCCAAAGGAGTCGGTGTAGCAAGCAGCTTTCTTGCAGGAGTTCTAATGGGAATATAAGAAGCAGGTGGTTCCAAAATCTTGTACCCTTCTTGTGGAAACATTGAATCGAGTTCTTCATCAGTTAGTGGACGGTTCCTACCCTCAATAACCGGCTGCAGGTGTAGCACCACCAGGTGTGGCACTTCCCATGGTGGCCGGTGTTTCATCCCACCTTGATCTTTGACGTTTTGGTGTCGGGGTAGCAAGACCAGACAGCTTTGGTGTAGCATCCCATGTCATGCCAGCTGGAGTAGCGCCAGGTGTCACTCCACCAGCTGGTGTGGCGTCTGAGTCAGCTAACCGACCAGGTGTAGGCGTTTCATCCCACCTGTTTTTCCTTGACATTGAAGGAGTTGCATCACCAATTCTACCAGGTGTTGGAGTTGCATCCCATCTTCCAATCCCGGGAGCTGAATCAGGCATATCCCAATCAGAACCAGTTTTAGCCTTCTTTGAGCCTGAATCATCTTGAGACTGATCCCATCGGTTCCTTCTTTTCTGAGCAGGATGTGAAGCAACTGCTTCCTTATCTTTCCCAGCTGCCTTATTCTCCTCTTCTTCCTTCTTCCTCCTAGCAATCACTTTCAAAGTCTCCTCTTTCTCTCTTTTCAATGCAGCTTCCCTCATAACATCAGCATAAGTTCTTGTTTCAGGTTTAGGAGTTTTATCGCCACCAGCAAAAGCATCATGTCTTTCTGGAGAAATAACCTGATTCAACCTCCTCCTTCTGTAATCATCTTCTCTATCAATAATCCTTTGTGACTTCTTAAACCCAAGAGCCTCATCATCAGCGCCCATTGGCATATCATTCAAGAGAGATTTAGGAGCAGTGTAAGAAGCTAACTTCCTAGCAACCTCATTATCCATAGCATCAGCGTTATCTTCATCATCATTAGCAGGAATCTCCCTGTTATAATCCTGAAACCTATTGCTTCCATCATAAAGATCAGTATCAAAAGTGATAGCGTTCGGAGCTAGTGCTGCCTCCATTTTCTTCCTTTCTTCCTGTGTCTTTGCAATCTCCAAATCCACTGAACCCATATTTCCAAATCTACAAAAATTGAACCAACAAACAACATTAGTACGGCACATATCAATTAAAATCCAAAATAGCTCAAAATCAAAAGATAATCCACATAAGCATACACGAAATACGCCATAAACCTAGCACAGACTAAAATCCAAAAATACCTCAAAAATCAACAAATAATCCACATAAACATATACGAAAATAAACCGTAAACAAAGCACAAACTAAAATCCAAAAATACCTCATAATCAACAAACAATCCACATAAACTTAAGCGAAATTAAACCGTAAACCTAGCACAAAGTAGCCTAAATTTGCACCGATCAATTATCATCCAATATACCTCAAAATCAACAAATAATCCATATAAACATACACGAAACTAAACCGTAAACCTAGCATAAATTAGCCTAAATCAGTTACAGATCTATTATCATCCAGAATACCTCAAAATCAACAAATAATCCACATATCCATACACGAAACAAAACCGTAAACCTAGCACAGACTAGCCTAAATCATCCAATAAAATCAAAAGCACTAAAACAGCAACGAAAACCTAAATATCTTTCTGGAAAGAATAAACCGACGTGATTAAATGCCTAAGCACAGAAACTACAAAATAACAGTATGAATCGTTGGCAACGAAGATATATAGATCGCGTAAAACCGTACGTAATCGACTAATAACACGCGTAGAAATTATTATGAATACCAGAAACGATTATACTAATTATTATTATCAGAGATAATTAAACTTATTGCTGAAGAAAACGAAGCAGAAAGAAACTTACTAGGGTTTGTTGTGACGAACAAATCCGACGAGTGTGTGGATGCGAATAAGAGAAAATGAAATTGGGGATTTTATTTTGTATAGTATAGTTAGGGTGGTTCAGGATTGACCGGATAAATACGAGTCGAGTCAGCATTCTAGAAACCCAAATAACTACCAAACCAGTCCTTCAACTATTGGGTGTCTTTGGGTTATTCGGTCTCAATCTGGTTTGTTTTTGGTTTACAGATGAGTCGAGCTACTCGAGATCGAATCAATAAAAATCTAGAAAAAAAACGAGTCTTAGGGATCCCAAGCCGAGCTTGAGCCATATATAAAGCTCGTTTAGTCATCGACGTTTATGCTCTTCGAGCCTTATGTGTTTACTATAGAGTTTAACTCTTTTGGACTTCTATGTATTAATTTAATATTGCACAACCGAGCTTGAGCCGAGCTTTGGCTACATTAAGGTTGATAACGTGAGTATTCTTACCCACTCATAATCATAAAAGCTCGGAATTTAAGAAGATACAAGCATAAGCTCTCAAGTAAAAAAACTTATAAGTTTGAAGCTTCATCACAACATCTTCTGAATCTACAAGCTTAGTGGCATATTGATATAGTCGCGCTACAATAAACCTAAGAAGTCAACTATGAAGACATAAGGCGAAAGTCTATTGAAAAATAACTATACAGATTGAAAGTAGATTACACCTTTCACAAAAAATGGATAATTTACTTGCACATGTTAAGCTAAGAGATGGCTCTTTACCACATAAAGTTGTTAGTCTAACCAGGGGAAGCTCTTAGCTCGTCTATAAAAGGAGTCACATGCACTTGTTATTGTTATTACTCATTCCATTTTCTCTCTTTTTTTTCTCTATGCTTTATTAACTCTAAAACACGTCTCATATTTATCACCTCTTGATCCGGTATCTTACTCACACGTTGGTGGCTGATCACATGAGACCCCCTCGTGCAGTGAGGCTTAGGAATAAATAGAAAAACCCAAATAAAAATCTTAATAGTATTTATGTAGTGAGAAATTGTAAATACCCCTCCACTTTTCTACTTATTTGTCTTATTATAAACGTATGGTTGACAAATGACAACTCATGCATCCATATGCTAAAAAAACGTGCATCATGCTCGGGTTAGGATCATCGGCTTGGTGGTTGGGCATCCTTAACATGTGCATGTAGGCCATCTTGCTTAGTTTGAAATTAACATCGTTTGGGTAGTTGGGGTCGGTTGAGTCAGTTAGGTGGTGATCGGGCGAGGATCGGTTGAGCCATCGATACAAATTGGCCGCAAACGAACTTTGAGTGGTTGAATGGATTCATATTGGGTTGTTTTTTTGTTTTTTTTTTAAAAAAAATTGTGAAAAGTTTTGTAGAGAATGAGAAATAGTTGTCGTGTTTAAAAAATTGAGATGGACTGAGTTTAAAAAAGATTTTGGTTTTAACATAATATATGATTTTACTTTTTTTTATTAATATAGCTCTTTTTTGAAAAATGTGCAACCCATCGAGTTTGGCACGGGCAACGCTTGGTACACCGTACACATGGCCTAAATACAGAGATTAGATAAAATCCATAATTTAGACTGATTCGGAAAAGCTTTTGATAACCCGACCCGTGTACTGTCGGGTGAGATTTTTCAGAAAAGATTGTGGTAATGACACATGAGGGAGTCATTGTTCTTTTATTACATTAGGAAGATTACTAGACTTGAAAGAAACAATGGTCGGCTTCGAGGGGACGAAAATTTTTTTTTACCAAAGGCGAAATAATTTTTGGGCCTTAAGTAAAATGAACATTTTGCTGGGTTTAAACAGTTTAATTTTAAGTGAGCTTACTTGGTTATAATTTGAATTGTGTAAAAGACTTTTGTATAAAAATAAACTTAAAAATGTCTCAAATAAGACTAGAACCCACAACCTATTGGTAGATGTCATACTTTTTTTTAGTTTTTAATTAAATTCAAGACCGATTACAATAATGTGGCACTAGACCAAGCTAGTGGTTATGTAACTGTGTTAAAACATTGATTATACATAATTTTTCATAAAAATACATATAATTTAAAAAAAAAATTCGGGTCTAGCAAGTTGTCAGCCTGTGGCCGTCGACTACCTTGTCACACCCTTAGGCCGCCCTGAAAGAGACTTTTACCTCTCTAAGTCCATATGTAGTGGGAACATTATATGAGTTGAAAACGACAATACACGGTCTTATAAATATAGAAATATTTATGTTGGTGCATTTTGTGACCGTCGCTATTAAATTCTGACCAGCAGAGACGCCATAGGCGAAGTTAGAACAACTTCGCCATAGGCGAGGTTAGAACAACTTCGCCTACTGGCCCAAGCCCAAGCCCGCGAAGTTGTTTATCTATATATATGTGTGTCTTGTTTAGGGTTTAGTATCCAGAAAGTTAGAGTGTTTTGGTGATCAGTTCAATTGTCTAGAGAGAAACAGAGAGGGAGAGTCGTGTGGGACGACCCGAGGTAGAGCTCACCTCGGGTCGGCCGTGTCTTTGTTTTTGTTCGGTTTGTAACGTGGTTTGGTCATTATATAAAAGATCTGCAGATTCGTTTATTCCATTCGTGTGTTTGTTCGTGTGTTAGTTTATGTGTAATCGTGTTCTTCGTCTTCTACACCTTAAACGAGCTAGGAGGATTCCGCACTCCTAGACCTCGTGCGGATCTCGTATCGATCAGCGACGCCCCGGGGGGACTTACAATTTATAAGCTAATAAGGAAACCCCCGTAAACTTCCTTACAGTCCCCACGGAAGGGAGATCCACTCTACGACCGGCAGATTTGCTCGTCTTTGGTTGGGCCGGGGGGAAACACGCTTGTGTTGACCTCACAGGGGTATCTCCTTTAGCTGGTTTGAGGGATAATGGGTTTGTAGCTGGGCAAGCAATGAAAAGGGCTGAAACGAAGATGGTGGAGAAACATGCTAAAGCCTGCGAAGAGAACCAACATGTTTTTGTCCCCTCTGGCTTTTGATACCTTTGGCTCCTTGGCACCGGAAGCTATCCGTTTCCTAACCAGGGTTCAACGGGTTGTGCATAGCAATGTATCGACTCCAAAAGGGGCAGAGGTATGTCTTTAGCAGGTTAGGGTTTGCAATTCAGAAAGGGATGGCGGCGCAGCTTGTTGCCCGCCTACCTGCTATGTTGATGTAATATCTATGTTTCTTTAATGCATTGAATCAAATTTTAAATAGAAATATATATAATTTTAAATGAGTTTCTGCTATAGTTGGTTGTACAATATGCTTTATAAGTGGTTTATGCAGTGTGTCTTATACTGTATGCTACTGATGTTGTACATAGGCTTTTATAATGCATCGAGTGAATGTTAAGACAGTGCATTACCTTCAGGTATATTCGGATATTCCTATTGGTTTGATCCTAACAATTTGGTTTGTTTATTATCAAAGAAACCACATTTGTGTTGGATTAATTTCTATTCCGGGTCACAAGTCGGTGAACCGGGCCTAAGAGGCTTTAACAAGTCAGTTAAAGTCTAAGGGGTATTATGAAACATTCTTTCATTTGCTTAGTGACCAAGTTCACCTTGTTGGCCAAGTTGATCTTGTTGCCCAAGTTCAACTTAGTGGCCAAGTTGAGTGGTGGACACATATTATGCTTGGTGACCAAGTTGGGTTATTAGTATAAATACATGTACAAAGTTAGTGTTAGATACAACAATAACAAACAAAACAATCACCACCATCACTACCAAATATATTGTAATCAGTTTTTTAAGTTATATTTTCTGGTTATAATATAAGACGGTTATTTTTAAGTTGTGCATTAATTATCGTTTATCATTCTTGAATTTGCTTATAAGATGTGATGAAGTTAGAAGTAATACTAAATAATACTATATATAGCCCATAGTAATTACTAATTAGGTTGCAATTTTTTTCTTTCTTGACAACATACAATTGTGTCTATTTCATGATAAACTATGTTAGAGGAAAATCATAGAACTTAGGTGTTAATATGATTGCTACTTGGAGTAATAATATATGCATGCACATTGATGCATGTATAAATGTGCATACAATAAGCATGCGTATTTCACAAATGTGTTATGACTTAAGTAACATATAGGAAAGACCATCATAGCTATAAAAAAGTTTGGTGTCCATGTAATATAAAATGCACAAAGTAAAAAAGTAAAAGTGATTCAACCCTACTTACTTAATTAAAGATAGGTTGCTTTGTTTAGAGGGTACGTGTTCGGTTGCATCTAAGTGAATTTGAATTTGTTTAGTGTAAACATTTAATCAACAAATTATTCCAGCCCCAAACACCCTCAAAAGAGTTAAACTAATGAAAAGTGAAGTTAAATGAATAAGCAGTTTTAACCATATCAAAAATTAATATACAAGTAAAAGTCAAATAGGCGTGTTATTAAAAAAGTTAGTTCATTACTACTATTTTTTTATAATTAGGTCATGAGGTATACTCAAACTCATCTTAATTCCACATAAGCTTCACATCACTTATTTTTTCTCTTTCACTCCATGTCATACAAAGGAAATGGTTCAACTCATTTAACTCCATCTCTCTCCTATTAATATTTAATTTAAAATCAAACATTTAGTTTAATTACAAAAATAAATAATAACAAATCAATTAGTAATTAATACTTATTTAATACATATTATTCCTTTTAACCCGTTAAAAGCATAATCCATGGGCCATTTTAACATACTTAACATAAGTGGGGAGTGGTTTAATCTATCTTTAAAGTGTCATGTCATGTTAACCCATGTAAGGGTTAAAGTATACCCATGGCCTTATATTGGTTACCTGAAAATGTTATTGAAGGTGCTTGAGCGTCGTTGTAGATCTGATGCCTACCAAAATGGTAAGTTTGTTTTCACTAATAATTCTATACTTATCTTTGTTTTGTGTTAACAGTTTGAATGATAATGATAGTAACTTCAGCTGCATCTTTTGGCTATCCGATTTCTCTTAGAACATCAACTTCATCAGTCACAAGATATTGAATATCTATGTTGTTCCTATTTTCTTTTCTCCTAAATCTTCAAAATGTCTTCTAAAGGTTTGTGCATTTCTTTTATTCGTGTTAATTTGCGGTTCGTTTTAAACTGTTTGGCGGTAACGAGTCAAATAATTTGTATGTTCTGGATTGGGTTATAACAGCTAGTGGTAATTTTACATGGGTTGATATAGGCATGTTCATTGAGAAGTAGAAAAAACACATTTTGAAAACATGGATTATTTAGAAATTACATAAAATTTGAGCTGAATCGATTATATGTTGTTAACTACGATGGCAAACTTCTTTTAGTTATCCATCTTGTAAGCTTATGCATGCTATTTATCATCCGATGGACATACCAGTTAAGCTTATGGTCGTTCCCTAGTTTATGAAAATAACACTTATAATTTTTGTTGCAGATCGTGTGGTGAACCAAAACTTGAGTGATTTAACTTATCATATTATGACGGGCATGGTCCCCGTGGAGGATCTCAGGTATTTCTTGAAGCCCTTTTAAGTTTATGATTTCATTAATTCAAGTATATTTATATATGGGTTTCAACTATTTCTCCGTCTAGGACGCAAATTACTGTCGAGATCATATCCATATTGCTTTATAAGAGGAACTGCATATTATGAAGAAAAAAATTGGTCAAAGTGGTTGTCAACGACAGTGTAGAGGTCGGTTGGAAGAAAGCCCTCGCTAATTGCAGGTCGGTTGGAAGAAAGCCTTCAATAATTGCTTTCGGAAGGTAGATGATGAACACAGTAGTACCGCGACATTTGGTACGGTTCAAAACGAGTTGGATCGATTGGCACCGAGACACCTTTATCAAAATTGTATATTATTAAGATATAGTTATGTGTCAAATGGTGCAATTTTCTATCCGTTTGTATGAAAACAAGATGACATTACGGGTCCAATGCTAATTGAGAATGCTAAATAACATTGTTAGCCTTGTTCAAAACAACATTGTTTAATTGGGAATGCTGAAGTTCAATATATTCATGGTACTTAAAGAGGGCTACGTAATACGAGTTCTAGCACTACTACAAATTTCGCAATACATGAAATAAAGTGCCAATATAAAGTTTTCAACACACATATCTACTAGTGGCCTCATTCGTAATACATGAAAAAAAAGTGATAAACAAACAAAAGAAAATAAAGGCTTCAACACCCCTTGTCAACTCAATCGGCATATCCCGATAAACACCTTGTTTCCAAAAGCTTTAAACTGGACAAAATTATAAAAAAAACACAAAGTCACAAACTTGCTTCAATTTACAGTTTTCAAACAGTTTTGGTTGATAGTCTCTTTAATTTAAACAACCTAAGAGGCTGCACTTCAATGAAATATCTTTGTAAATTAAAAGTTGTGTTATACATTACAATAACAATATTATCAAAGTTTTAATATAAATATTTATATGATAACTATTTAGGAGGCTGGAATGGATTAAAAGGTCTATCGATTTGACTTTTATAAGTCAAAGTCAATAAAACTTTATAACCCATTTGTATTTTGGTACATTCATGCCATTACTAACCTTTATTATTATGAATGAATACAAGAAAAATTGCAAGAAAGAAACAAACACAAGGGAAAGGAAATCAACTTACCTTTCACTTAATGAAATTGGAGAACTTAGCCACTCAACATTTCTCTACAATTTAGATAAAACCTGCAATCAAAATGCATTATGCAAATATATTCATTATGAAACCAAATTGCATCACAACGTAAAAAAACCATTGGCTACCCCCACCTTTCAAGGAGGCCTTTATTAGTTTGTCAACTTCATCAGAAACTTTAGCCTCCACATGGCAAAGCTCTCCTTTCAATTCTTCAGATCTAAGTGAAAATCACCAAACATACAAACACATGTTCACAATGTTTAGTTTTCATAAACTTGCAGGAAAATTGTTGTATAAAATTTACATGTATGTTGCTGGTACAGGAGAGATTAGGGTCTCAACAAAAGTGCATGTTTCCCAACATTGAGCCAAGTCTTTAGCTATAGTACACGAGTTCATGTTGAGATCGAAAACAACTAGATGCGACCCCATCTGAAACATAAACTTTATGTTGTCTGAAACAAACAATGGAACTGGAACCCGAACTGAAAATAGATCCAGATTCGTTGCAGGATCAGCTACATAATAGATCGAAGCTATCTTGGTCCACGATTCACATACCCCATATATCTTATATAGCCAGACATATGTATGATGACCAATACTAGAATGATCAAAAACCATACATAATTGACCATTTAACGTTCCTAACGTTAATTCCTTTTCACCGTTAGCATCAAACGGTTGTGAAATATCTGCAAATGCCTCCTTTTCCAGGTCAAACTCAATGATTCCTCATGATAATTTTGATCAAGAGGTTTTGGCTAAGGCCCAATAAAGGGCCCCATTAAAGTATAATGGAACCGAAAACCTATAGGACATACACTAGCATTACTCCACCTTCCTTTTCTTAGTGCGTATGCCGTTACCAAACTAGTTGGTTTTTCATCCTTAACCTCAAAAGTGCAGCCGACTATCTTGTAGTCATCAGCTGCTTTTACATATCCAAACCCGTATTTAACGTAACATCCACCACCCCGTATCTTTAGACCACAAAAGGGTACCGACTTAGCCTTTCTAACGACCGGGTTCCAAATAATCAGATCTATATCAGATTCATTGGCTAGACAAATCATCCTGTTGCATGAACCAACTATTTTAACGAAGTCCTTCATGTCATTCGAAGGGTAAAGAAGACGTGTAACGTTGTTACAAAGGACGTCAGCAACGTTACAAAAGGTACGATTTGATTTTGGCCCGAAAGACGGAAATAAGTCATGTCGGTTAAGTGAAGTCCGGGAAACTAGTTGATTGCGATGTTCATTGTTGGTAGACACACTGAGATGAGTTCTAATGAAAAAAGGGTCAAATGTGGACGCATACCATAAATTGCAGACAGTGGCATGATCAATCTATCAACGGGTAGCTTCATCAAAATCCAAAGATGTTGTAAGGTCCTTACGTTTGGAAGGACCTTTGGTATCAACCGTTGTGGCAAAGCCGAAGGGGTAGAAGGTTCAGAACTCGTTTCCAAAGCAACCAAGAGCTTGACAAATTCAGCAGTTTTCAAAGACCCTTCTTGAAGAATCTCTTTCAAACTCATCTCTGCAGAAAAGAATAACACAAAATATTATACATTTGAGGTATGCATAGTCAAGTAAAAGAGACTAAAACAACCACCGACCTCGATCGCCCACAAGCATGGCCGGACCATATTCGGCTGAACCCGGCTAAGTACAACAAAGGCTTAGGGTAAGTTGTGGCCTCCGTTGGGTTCTCAAACAACAATTTGTATAACTTGACTTGGCTAGTGAGTAGACCGGGGGCGGGATCATTAATTTTAGATGAAAGAAGGCGATGACGAGTAAGTCCAGGGGTGAAAGATAAAAACACGAAAAAGAAATTGTGTTTCCATTCACGAGGGTAGAAACCGGTTGGCATTTTAGAATAACAAGGAGGATGATTTTCCCCTGATCGGCGTTCAAAGATAAACCAATCGCCGTCGGCTTTCAAGCGATAATGGCAATTTAGAAATAACTAATGATGTTTCATTGTTTGATTTGAAAGAGTACTTACTGTAGAGCTATTGTTCAAATTAAACAAACTTTAAATTTTCATTAAGACCGGTTACAATACAAATGCGGAGGAAAGAAAATTGCTTTGCATAAAAGTAAATCATGTGAAATGAAATAAGAAAACATGAATACTGAAATAAACAAAAGAAAAATAGAGCAGGTGTCTGAGTATTTCTGTTAAGTAGAGGTTCCTTAAAACAGATTTTGGGACACTCATGTGAGCTCGTCTGTCTCCCAGTGTACAACAGCCGAAGCAGTGTGTGTTTCCGGGAATAACTTAGCACCCAAACTATACTTGAAATGAGGGTGACTAGATATACTTTGTCACACCTCAACATACGGCAGAACATGCTGGGGCGTGACTAAGATAAACAAATTTAAACATTCAATATGTGTGTTTATGATCATGGTTTTTGTGCTTAAAATGCAAATTTGAACTAAATGTTTTAGTCGCACGACATGCTTGTTTGTGTGAACTCAAGTACTCAACACATGTGTATGTGTTTGTAGTGAACATATTTTTTTACCATGATATCGGGAGAGGTTAAAAACAAAACATGTGTATGTACTGAGGAAGTTAAAAAATGTTTATCCTAAAGTTAGTGTGTTCATCCAGGTTATCACATGTTAATATTTGTTTGTTCATTCACAAGTCTCATCAAGATCATCATATGTTTCGGATAGGATAATGTTATAGACGAGTTTGTCGACATACACATGCTTCATTTTATTTTCTATATATTAAATACTATAATCTTATTTCAAATTATTAGTAATCAGAATATTACTTAGTCTCTGTCTCTATTTAGAGCGTACGTAATATGCTTGGGTCCAAGTAACATGTAAAAAAATGTGTTTGGATTAGTGAGAAGGGCCTAGACGGATCAGAATATTAGCCAAAGGTCTATAAACCTGTAAAACACCATAATTTAGATGACTATGGTCTGGTTTGTCAAATTCGATATAAACTTTAGACAAAACTTTTAACTAAAATTTTAATAAACAGTAAAGAAAAAAATCAACCAAGTTGGATGTGTCGTATGATTAGCCGATTTTTATTGGTTTCACAGTTCGGTTTGACGGTTTGAGTCATATATCTTTTATTTATGTTTTTATAATAATTACTTTACATTAATCGTGTAAAAATGATTATGGACTAATGGTTGTTCGTTATTATATATATATATATATATATATATATATATATATATGTATATGTTTTGAAATTGAAGTCACAGAAAGACAAGTGAGAGTAAGATCGAAGGCATGATTGGGTTGACGGTGGTGGGGTGACTGATAGCCGAGGGGCCGTTGTTAGGTGGAGGGTCTCCGGTCAAGACCCCTCCCTCACTCTCATTTATGCTTACTTTTATATATCACTCATTTATTTAACAAATTTATAAATACATGCAGTAAAATAACTTTAAATCATTTAACCAAGTTAAATCCTTTTTCTATATTAACATTTAATAATTAAATAACTACTATTCAATTAAAGAGAAATAAATTGTTTTTATGCAGGTTTCTTATAATGTTTTAAACTAGTGAGTAATGAAGCTTGTTAGATCATTGTATTTCCCAATTAAGTTCTCAAGCTAAAATTAGTATTTGAACTAAAAGGTATTTTAAATAAACTTCAAATACTTCTAATAGTATTTAATAAGTTTTTTTTAAATAAATCTTTATGAAAAGATCATTCAGTTTAATTAATTTTGTGTGTAATTTCCAAGATTATTATTATTATTATTATTATTATTATTATTATTATAAGCAGTGTCCGATACAATTTATATTCTCAGTTTTGTTGTAAGAGTTATAAGAATGTTCATACAATAAAATTTGCGTTAATCATTAAAACTTACTAAAGATGAATATGTATGTCTCACGTAAATGTAGTATTCTTCAACAGTAGCATTAAAACTTAAGGTGGTTGCCTCATGCATCTTTTGTAACTAGGCAACACGTTTTTCGTATTTGACATGTCAGCTAACTTGTATTGTCAGTTAGTAAAGTTTTGTTATTAACTAAAATAGTGAAAAAAGAAACCCGACATTTGTCCAAAATAAATAAATAAACCCGTGGGCCGGAAAGTGCGGGGTAAAAAAAAACTATTGGTTTACTTTAATTAATTCAATTCACTTTTCTCCCTTTATAAATAATTTACAACTTACTAATTCAATATCAAATGATAAATACATGTTTGTCTGATTATTGTTTTGTTATTCTAAATCTACTAATTCTTGTACGTTATATTTCTTTGTTTCCACTATCGACACATTAAAAAATTTTAAGTAGACGTAAATAACAAATTTTGAGTTTATATTTAATTGTAAAAAAAAGCTTTACGTGGACTTTATGAGTAAATTTTAACGTTTGTGCATATTTGACGTTAAAAAATACATCAAAAAATTTAACTCTTTCTAACTTTAAATCCTAACTTTGGTCTAGGTGTGTGTGTGACAAGAAGTTGAATAAGATTTTATATTATTATTTAATAACTCACTTAAGTTCCAACTTTTGTAAATATCGTCACACTATTCGACATTTGCCATTAAAAAAAAACTGTTGAATGCACCTTTTAAAACTGTTGAATGCACCTTTTTAATAAATTTTCGTATAAACATTAATATCAAACATTAAATCTCTTAAAATATTAGTTTAATTCAATTAATTTTACTAACCTTTTGTCTTTATATTTTGCTATATTTATGATAGTTACAAATTTTTTGAAATTTAAATAAAAAATACATCCAAAAATAAAGTAATATTAAGAAAAACTAAATAAATACAAACACTTTTGCTTTAATTATCATTAATGGTACTATTATTACAATTTAAAAGTTTTTTTAAAAAATAATTAAGAAAAAACTGATATCACTACTATTACTACCGCTACCACTATACCATAATTTATCTATTTTATTAATGTTATGCCGAATAATTACAAATCACCACATGCTAATTTTATATTTTATGTTATGTTATTCAACTTTTATCGCTTGTGTTAATATTTTAACATTTTTCTATACAAAATAAAATTCGAAAATGATGTTTTATTGAAAGATTGATTTGACACCGAAGGATAAAAATGAAAAATAAAGGAAAAAAATTTAAAAAATAAAATAACACATTTACTTAAAAAATTCGTTTTAGTAAATTTATGTAAGATCGAAACGAAAGATAAATAAAAACATTTTCTGAGAATACATTACTAGAAGAAAAAAATATAAAAATGAAATGCTGACTTTAGATAAAAAGCTAATGTAAAAAGAAAACCTTTTATAGAAAAAACCAAAAAATATAATTTTTATAAAGGTGTTTTTTCATATTTTAATAACGAGTCTAGTTCGATATATTATTTTAAACAACTTAATGTTACTTACGTGAATTTACGAGAATTGAAGTATTGAACCCATCAAAGGGAGAACGACCTGATTTGATATTAATAAACCAAACCGAAAAAATAAATTAATAATGTTTAAAATTACAAATAATTAATTATTCTTTTAATAATATTAATTAATAACAATATTAATAAATAAATAGATAATACATCTTTCAAAGCATTTAATAACAAAACAATATTATAAAATAATCAAATTAAATTATAAAAAAACATACATTATAAAACGTTAAAACCCAAACCCAAACCCAAACCAGAAATCAATCACTTTAAACCATCTCTTTCACACACACACCTCTCACATACCAACACCATTCCGACCATATTACAACCAACTACTCACCGTCGTTACAACAATAACAACCCACCGGAAACTACCATGGGCAAGTACATAAAGAGTAGGAAGTCCAAGTCTTCTTCAAAGGAAGCATCTTTAATGCAACTTCCATCACTCGGTGGCGTGCTTACTCGTGCTAAAACCCTAGCTCTGCAGAAAGCTGCCGTGGGTTCGTACATTCAGCTGCGCAGTCGGCGGCTCCTGAAGCCGAATTCGCCCAAGAAGCAGCAGAAGGAGAGTTGTGGTCCGACAAACCCTAATAATAATAAGGTGCGAGTGGCTAATTTGGATAATTTGAAGCCTGTTGAGAAATTGAGTGATGATGAAGGTTCAATTGGGGAAAATGTATTGGAGATTGAAGCTAGAGGAAGGTAAATTTTTATTTTTTGTCATTAATTTCATTTTTGATTAATTTGAAATTTATAATTTGTTAATTTTTTATACAAATTAGGTTTTTTTTAACAATTTTTTAATTAATTGACTGTCCTGAATTCATTATTATTATTATTATTATTGTTGTTGTTGTTGTTGTTGTTGTTGTTGTTATTTTTGTTTAATGAATTACATTAATTAGGGTTTCTTGATTAAAAGATCAGTTTTTTTTTAATAATCATGCTTATTTTTGGTTAAGAAGCCATGTAACATCAACATTTCATCAAATTTATGGGAAAATTGAATGTGTGAAGTTTTGAGTTATGAATTGATAAACATGCCTAAAAAGTCATGCTTTTTTATAATTTTTTTTTGCTCTCATAAATACATTTTGGTTAGTTTGTAATTAACAATTTGCTATTTTTTTATACAAACTAGCAAATTAGGATTTTTCCACCTTCCTGATATGAAATTTCATTATTAGAGGTAGGCGCTGTTTACCTTTTTTTATTATTATTTTTTTATTTTACCAAGTCTTCTGCCAGATTTTGATTCTTAAATCATAATAGAAGAATTTTCTATTAAATGCGTGTCGTGAATTTTAATTTTTACCTTTTTGCTCAATGGAATACAAAAGTTACTGTTTCTTGATTAAAAGATAAGTTTTTTTTTATTAATCATGCTATCTTTGGTTAAAAAGCCATAAAACATCAATATTTCATAAAATTTATGGAAAAAAAAAATGTGTATAGCTTTTACATAAGAATTGATAAACATGCCTAAAAGGCTATTTGTAAAAGGGCTTTTCTGTTCTCTGTCATCCTCTGTTTGTTTCCAGAGTCTGCTTAAAGGAAAAGAAAGTGAAGTAATTAAAGTTATCTTTTTTTCATTATTATTTCTCCCCGTGTGTTTAAAAAGTTCTGGATTTTCATGGAAGAAATGACATCTGTTTTCTTAGTACATCAACTCTGTTTTCTGTGTTCATTTAGTGCTTCAATCATTGCTCCATGATTAAGAATAAAAATCATATTCAGCATGAATTTAGGGTTCATGTAGGTACAAGTTTCTGAATTTTCTGATATTTGATTGTTTCTTCTCATGCTGCAATCTTTATTGATCTTGAATTAGTGTTAAGTAATCATGCTTTTGATTACTTAATAGGAAAAATGTTGTTAAGATTGGTTGCATAACATTATTAGTCTTGATTTATGTTACTATATTACCATTGAACCTTCTAATTTGTCTGTTTGCTTTGTTTAATTGTGTTGTGAAACTTGCAATTTGGCTTACTGTAAGAACTTATGTGAATGATCTAACAACATTAGATTATTAGTTTTCATCTATAAAGGCATGTTTCATTGGTTTCTTTTTGTATAGTATAAATTTTGGTTCTTTATTGTCATATTTTGAATTGTATATATGGTTATAGTTGAATTTAGGGGTGTTCATCGAATCGAATAACGAATTTTCAAGTTAATCGAATCGAATAATTCGAATAATTTATTTTTTTGCTAGTATTCGTATTCGATTCGTATTCGTTTAAAAGTTGGATTATTCGATTCGTATTATTACATCCCATATTCGAAATTCAATTATATTCGTATTTGAAACTCGAATTCAAATAAATTTGAATTGATACAAATTCACATATGTCAAAAACTTCAAAAATTATAATCATCAATGTAAAACACATAAATATAAGTTTAAAATAGCTACAATACCACATGAAAATAAGTTCAAAATTAAGTATTAGCAAAATTAAGAAATATCAGTATGGGTTGTTGGGATATATTATTATGTTTTGACATTTATTATGTAAGATTTGACCCAAATTAATAAATTAAATATATATTAACATATTATATAATTTGAATTCGAATTTCGAATCGAATCGAATAAAAAATCATGAATTCGTATTCGATTCGTATTCGATTACTATACTCGAATACGAATCGAATCGAATTCGAATATTTTGAAATCGAATTCGAATCTTCATATTCGAATTCGAATCGAGTCGAATTTCGAATGTTTCGAATTCGAATCAAATTTTGAACACCCCTAGTTGAATTTGCTTAACTCATACTTGTGAAAAAATTTCCTGTGTTGTCTGTAATGTTTACAAAAAAACCTCTTTGGAACTTGTTATTCTCAGAATATTATTCCTTTCTTGTGATGCTTGTTTGTCTCTAAAGGAAAAAAACATTCTACCAACTATTTAACCTTCTATTGTGCTATTGTCTGCATGTGATATTCTTGTTGTGTCATTACATATTAATTTAACTTTGTCTTTAAATGTTCTGAGGATCTTGTTTAACTATTTCTGTTTTCTTAAATGTCGTTCTTAATGAATAAGTGTTTTATAATGATTAAACTTTATAATATTGGCTGCATTGTGATTATAGGACTACTCGAGAGACCACACCGTGCAGTTTGATTAGAGACCCTGATGCCATCAAGATTCCCAGTTCGTCCACCAAGTCAAAGAAGCCTGTCGAAACCAAACAACGAGTGCAAAATACAACATACATGCAAATCCCATCAGGCAGTGAAATGGACGAGTTCTTTACCGGCCCCGAAAAGCTGCAGCAACAGCTCTTTATTGAAAAGTATGTTTACTTCTTAATCTTAAAGTTCACAAAGTGGGCTGGTCTGGTGGATTATTCAACGGGTCAAAATGAGTTCAGATCAAAACGTGTAATTTTTTAGCTTGTCGGTTTGATTTGACGGCCAGAAACACTTTTTGTACAAAAATTTATTTTTTTATAAATAAGCCATGATTTATATGAATACAAAAACTATATTTTTTATTTGTTATGAAACACACTTTGTGCGAATTCTGACCCATTTCTTTCTTTAGCTAATTCTGTATATTTGGAATTTTTTCATAAATATCACTACTTCCCCACTTGGTCAATTCTTGTGTACATCTAAAGCATTAAAGATGGGTTCTTGTCATGTTTGAGTCATCATGTGGACTTTTTGTATCGTTTGGGTCATTATGAACTGTAAAACTTTTTGTCGCGTTTCAGTTATCATTAAATGCCTATTTGACTCGAATTGACCCGTTCGTAAGTAAATGGGTCGAAATTGTTCTCTATATTTTTCCAAGTTTATTTATTTTTGTATTTTTCTAGGTACAACTTTGATCCCGTGAATGACAAACCGCTTCCTGGACGTTACGAATGGGTGAAACTTGATGATGCCAAGAAGAGTAGTTAATTAACAGCTAATCAGGTTTCATTCCGGTTTAGCACAATTGAATATATGGTTAGGGTTAGATTTGTTTAGATTTTAATCTTAATGTGAGGATAGTAGAGTCATTCTTAAACTCCCTTTATTCTTGTTTTCTTTGTAAAGAAAGAAGCGGGACCCACCGAACCCGAGTGCAAAATGTAGATTAGAAGATCTGTAACATAAGAAAAAAGAGCTTCTAACAGTAACAGATCATCTACTAATAATTATGATAATAATAATAATAACAATAATGATGATGCTGATGTTAATGATGATGATTGTTATCATCTTGTTCAAAGGAGGGATCCAATGACTTTAGAATATTATTTTGTCTTTGTGATAATTTATATCTTGTACTGTTGAAAACTTTGAAAGATCCCTTTTTTCCTGATAAAAATTGACCTTTTTTCCCAACCTTTTCTATCTTGTTATGATGGATTTATATCATTAAATTCATGTGCATACAAAAAACACAGAACACAATGCATCTTGAAGCACTGTTTGTGTTTATATGTGACCTACCAGGCCTTTTTATCAGCTTGTGAGAAATGGTTGGTAATTGTGGGGGTGGTGGGGTGACTGGGAAGAATCTTGTTTTCTCAATTATTGTGTCAAGACTGTACTTTTTATTATAATTATTATCTTTGTATTTTTCATTTTATCTTCTTAAGCTTATCCACCATATGCATGTTTGCTTGCACATAACTTATGAAGAAACACTAATCGACCCCAGGTAGATTACGGATAATCTGGGGGTTAAATAGATGTTTCCCACGAGGGGTTAGACCCGGCAAAGATGGTTCTTCTGATAACCTGCAAAACAGACACCGTGAGCTCGTCACTGAGAAGGGGGGGTACCTCCTTGTGACCACCCTCCGGCGTGAGAATCAGACTAGATTGCTCTTGAATATAAGTGTATATTAAGAGATTGCTAGAGCAGATATCAGGTATAAGATGTAAGATACAAGATAAGATGAGATGATCATACCATTTGGGGTATTTATAGCCGAAGGTAGGTTTCCAAGAGGGTATAGCCGGTTGAATAGTATTCATGTTCTACCAACTTTGGCCTACGCACGTGCCATGCTGGTAGTTGGTGGGTAGGCAGCGGCTGACAGTGACCAGGCCTGCTGTGTACTATTCCTTTTCCACCAACTGCAGGCTATGCACGTGGTATGACAGGAGTTGGTGAGTAGGTAGCGGCTAATAGTGACATACAGTATAAGAGCATGCTGCTCGCCATACTGTTGTCAATGAGCTGTCGTATCTCTGGTCAGATCTTTTGCCCATACCTCGTCAGGTACAATACAAAAGATCTTCCAGTATCGTACGGACTGGCTCATTTGGGCGGGAGTATTCCCCCTCCCGCCTTTGTGCGGGATTGTTCCCGGCTTTGCTCATTCCTTCAGATGACTACTGAATTATTGAGAGCTAAGTGCCTTGTGCTTGTAGCCTTGCTGCGCGGGTGGCCTTCCCTGATGGCTTGTATCCGCAGCTGCGGGAACAGGCGGAGTACTTCACCATTGAGAGGCATTTCCTGCGGGAACAGCTTGCGTACTGCGCGTAAGGACGTCACGTCTCTGAGCATGGTGGGTCCTGCGGATCCAGTTGGTTTCTGCGCAGACGTCTCTCTTCAAGGTGAGTCCTGTGGGTCCAACTGGACTCTGCTGGGACCTACCTCTTCAAGTCCCCCCAGTCCAATGTTCTTCTCATGAGTGTTTAAGTGAGGCGAACTTTTGGACTTAAGCAAAGGGTTTTTGAAAAGGGTTTAGTTTTAAGGTTTTCCATGGGGATTCTTCCCGCGGAAGTCCTTATGTCACTTGCAGAAATTCCCGACTTTCCTGCTTGATCTTTGGGTATGATGCGGGTAGGTCTGTAACCTCCTCGCAAGTCAGGAGCGTTGAGTCCCACTTGTGTGGATTCTCCATGAGGTTTTGGTAGTTTTGAACATAGTGATCAATTATGTTAAAACCACCAATTCCATCTTGGAGCTTCAAACAATGTAGTTCTCGACGTTCCCGCTATGCGGGGATGTTATTCCCGTTTCCGCAAGCATTGCCCAGAAGATCCTTCTTGGTTTCAATTCCCTGCGGAGCGCTAGGTATGTGAAGGGTTTTGCCTTGACACTGTACCCACACTCGTTTTACGGTTACTTCCAAGGTATTCCTGGCGTCAATTCCCTGCGGGTGCTAAGTATGTGAAGGGTTTTGCCTTGACACTGTACCCGCACCCGTCTTATAGTTACTTGGTCGCCGAGGTATTCTTGGCTTCAATTCCCTACAGGTTCTAAGTATATGAAGGGTTTTGCCTTAACACTGTACTCGCACCTGTCTTACAGTTACTTGGTTGCCAAGGTAAGGGGTATTTTCCCGCTTACTTTTGAATCTTTTTGAAATTTTGAAATTCGAAGAGTTGGTGAAAGGATAAGAACAGTCCAAACTGTTGAAACGTCGTCCGACGGTTTCTTCTGACTGTGTCAGGACGTGCAGGAAGTTATGGTGACGTGACAGTACATGGTCATTCCAGACGCTTTTTCAGACGCGTGGGCGCGATTTTTCGGGCGCGTGGCCGCGAAATTAATGGCACGCGTCCTTTCAACAGCTGTTGCCAGCTTGCACTTTGCCACGTGTCATAGTTTCATTGCACCTGCGATTTCTCTCTTTCCGCATTAAATTCATCGCATTGATTGCGATTAGTATATAAAGGGGGAGAGGGTCCTTTGTAATCCACACTTTCACTTTTCTCTTCATCTTCAAAACGATTTCCGGCGAATACTCGCCTTTTCAGTCGAGCATTCTCTTGAAATCGTTCTCTTCTTTCATACCTGCAAGATGTCTTCTGCTCACGATCTTGAGGCTACAGCCCAGGAGGCTGGGGTGTATGCCGAGAACCCGTCATCCACGTCCGACAAGGATGACAAGAGTACTGCTGGCGAGTGCCAGTGTGCTCTGCCTGTCGATCTATATCAGTACATCGTCAGGAAGTTCATGCTCGAGTCTTTCGAGCCTGAGTTTCCTGAACCTCATCAGACGGTGTATGATGCCCCAGAGGCAAGATCGGGGTATATGCCGCATTCTTTGTCTATGGGAATCTTAGGTTCCCCTTGATGAAGTTTGTGTACCATGTTCTGGAGAGGCACGGTGTACACCTGACAGAGGTACACCCGATGGCGATCGCAAAGATTCGCCACTTCGAGTGGGTGTGCCGGATTCTGGGCGTTGAGCCCTTCGTCGACCGCCTGATGACCTTCTACTCTTGGAGGTGCATCCAGGGGTGGTATACTCTGATAACCCTGATCAATGGTTTGAAGATTTGCGCAACCGAGCGCAGTCTTCGTTCATGTAAGCGGGAGTTCTTTTATATCTCCGCTCGCGCCATCCTCTTGCCATGAAGTTTAAGAATGGGCAAGCACTCCCTAGCCTTCACGCCTCCAACTACCAGGAGGCGGAATGGTTCTCAAAGATTTCCCGAGTCCAATCTCCGGTTTACCGCTTTGCGGAGTCCGGGATGGTGATGCTCGGGATGAGCCGGGTGTGGAAGGATGCGGAGGCGTAAAAGATCCCGATCGTCCTTGAATACGGTTTGAACTCTGTCCCTTACGGTATGCTCTGTCTTCTTTGTTTATATAGGTTTGTCTTCTAACTGTTTTTCTTTTATTTCAGAGGGGAACGACTTGCAGTCGCTCCTGCATCCGCGGGAGGCTGATAGTCGCGCTCGGATGGGTACTCGTGCTCTAGATGAGAACGAGTTGCCCATCCTTGAACAGACGGCGGATCGGTTCGTGGAGGTCTACCCGCCAGGCCACGAGATCCTGAGCGCCAGGCGGCCAGGTAAGGCGTTATTCAACCCTCGACCCCTCAATGCTGAAACATCTGCTGGAATTCCTCTAATCTTGTGTTCTGATGAGGAATCCGCAGATGGTCCTCCGTTGGTGCGGAAGAAGAAGGCTGCCGGCGGGAAGGGGAAGGCGAAGGTGGCCTCCACTGCCGATCCGGTGCCTCGGTCTGATTCAGAGACCGAGAGTGAGGAGGTGGCGGGGAACCCTGGTAGTGATAAGACCACTGCTCTGGAGGCTGCGACGACTGTCACCTCCGGAGAGCCCAGGATGACGACGGTGAGCGGCGTAAAGAGGCCGACTCTATCGGGTTCGTCCCCGCCTGTCCGCACCTTTAGGCTCAAGAAAACCCGTAAGTACAAACTTCCTTTATTTTTGACTTCATAGCTTTCCATCATTAATACTTATCTTCCTTGTGCAGGCGTGGATGCTACCGCATTCCAGGGTGGAGCGGGGAGGTGTACCTCCGGACCCATGACGGTAGGCTTGGTCAGCCTACCTGAGGCGACGACCCAGGCGGCTGCGCCTGCTTCAGTTGCTCACCCAGTTGAGCCAACTGTGATGACATCACCGCCGGCTGTCAGTGCCATATTTACTGAATCTTTCACTGAGCCGGCGGTTACTTTTTCTGCGGACTCCGCAGCGGCGACCATGGTTGTGAGTTCACCTACGGTGAGTTCACCTCCGTTGGTTTCTACTAACGCGGCGGCCTTCACCATGCCTCCTCCGTCATCGGCAACGACGGTCGATCCTTCAGGTATGCTTGGGGCTTCTCGCCAACCTCTGTCACCTTCCCATCTGCCTGACCTCTTGGACGGATTTCCCTTGGGTTCAGGTGACGGGTTTGGCGGCTATCGGCCTGTTGTCGACCCTACAGGTGTGTAGGGTTCTTTTGGCCCTTTTTTTTTTATCATTTCCTAACTGCTTTTTGTTTTTTGCAGTGTCAGATTCCAATGAAGTGTATGTTCCACGCTGGAACATCCGCCGAGGAACAACCCTTCGCACGCCTGTGGAGTGCGTGGAGTGGGCTCGTCACGCAGCTCCCAGTGGTGCGTTGGGGGAAGCAATGGCTAGCTACCAGGAGGGTAGGCTAACCAATGAGCTGCGGATTCTCCTGGCCCGGATGCAGCCGCGCGTCGAGCTGCTTTGTCGTGAAAACGACAAGTTAAAAGCAGCTCGCATCCAAGAAGTAGCTCAGGCGCGGGCTGTCCGGGAGGAGAACAAGAGGCTTACCGCAGTGGCTGCGGAAAAGGAGAAGGCCTTCAAGGCCCTCGAGGTGGAAGTTCAGGCCCGTCTCGAGGCCCGTTCCAAGGCTGCCCAAGCTGTTAACGAACAGCTTCGGCTGGCTAAGGAAACTGCATGGAACGCAACCGAGAGGGCCACCAAGGCTGAAGCTGTTGCTGAGCCTTTACGCCTCGAGAATGAGGAACTTAAAGCCAAACTAGAGGCGCTCCAACAGGCTCATGATGCCTTGGCGATGGAAGACGCCAAGAAGCTCCAAGAGATCTTGGACCAGAGGGGGGTGCTTGATCATACTGAGCGGAAGCTAAAGGGCGTTGAAGAGGCTGCGGCTAAAGAAGTGTTTCTTGCCAACCTTAACAAAAGTGAAGCCGAACGCGCCCGTAACCAAGCTCAAGCTGCCCTCCAGGAAGCTCTGGTTACCAAGGAATGGCTTCTTCGAGAAGCGTTGTCTCAGGTAAGCTTAGCTTCATAATGTCTTCACGCTTTTCTTTATAAATAGAAAATGTTTTGATACTTGTATATATATTTTTTTTGTAGGTTGTGCATCGAGTCTTCACGGACACATCATACGACGATGCCATGAGCGCAGCCCTCAACGCTTCTCATGAGGATGGGGAAAAGGCCGGCTTCCTGCTTGGTCTAGGGTTCGTTGAGAAAGGCATCCCGCCTTCCAACTTCCCTTTGTATGATGTGGATACTGAAGCTGTTTATGACCAAGCAGTGAATCAGTATGCCGCCTTCCCGCATCCGGTGGTGGAGAATGTGAACGAAGTTGCTGCTGCTGATGATGGGCTAGCTATCCTTAAAGCTTTCCTTGAACCGCCACGCTCTACTGATGGTGCTGGTCCAAGTGGAAGTGGTCCTGAAGCTTGATCCTGAAGATCCCTTCCCACTGTTAGGATAGGTTTAGCTTGTATATATTTATATTCTTGTAGGCGGGTAGTTACCCGGCCCTTCTTGTAATGAATATTATGAAATATAAATCTTTGTGCGGGTAAGACCGCTACTTTCACTGGATGACTTGCTTTATAAACGTTATATGACTTGCTCATGCATACTTTAGTTTAAATTAGCAATTTTCCAAGTGTTTAGAATAAGTTAACCTTTGAACGTGGTAGATAATAGGTTGAAGTTTTGCTTCCTCCTTCGTGATTGTGCGAGTAGGACCGTCACTTGCACTTAGTAGGATGGCTAAACTTTACCTATATCTGACCTGCGTGGAGGTTTTCCTCATCTTTTTAGAAATTTTCTAAGTGTTTAGAATAAGTTAACCTTTGAACGTGGTAGATAATAGGTTGAAGTTTTGCTTCCTCTTTCGTGATTGTGAGGGTAGGACCGTCACTTGCACTTTGTAGGATGGCTAAACTTTACCTACATCTAACCTGCGTGGATGTTTTCCTCATCCTTCTGTTAGAAATTTTCTAAAGTATTTCGAACGCGGTTGTCAATAGGTTCGGTTTCCTCTCATGATTTGTGCGGTTAGGACCGGCACTTTCATTTAGTTGGATGACCAAAGTTTACCTATGACTGAAAGAGGTGTAACGAGAGAGCTGGGTAATAGAAGTAATTAGGTAAGCAGTTAAAAAATTAAGAAAATACCAATGAAAGAGGGATTTGAACCTGGATTCTGACAATAGAACTGCAGTGTGTTTACCACTACACCATGGTTCCAATTTACCTATGAGTTCACTCATAATTTATATATGGGTTCACTTTCATATATCACATAGGCTTTCTCTATAAAATCCGAAACTCAGTGGGTTCCCGTGAACCCGCACCCACATACCTAAATCCGCCCCTGGTTAGAAACTTGCATATTACACGACTTAAATAAAAAATGTTAAATACTAAGTAATTAAGATTTAGGAATTGAAAACAACATTTTGAGTTTGAGATAAAAAAAAATGTTTGAACTTACATACAAGTAATTTAAGAGCATGTTTGGGATTGCTTCTTGAAATTGCTTATGGCTTTTTGAAGAGGCAAAATGTCCAAAATGCCCCTCCAAAAGCACCTAAAGGCTCCAATTTGGAGCCTTTAGGTGCTTTTGGAGGGGCATTTTGGACATTTTGCCTCTCCAAAAAGCCATAAGTAATTGGAGCTTTTAGGTGCTTTTGGAGGGGCATTTTGGACATTTTGCCTCTCCAAAAAGCCATAAGCAATTTCAAGAAGCAATCCCAAACACCCCCTAAGTTGCTATGTTTAAGGATTCAAATAAGAGAAACGGAAAAAAAACTTCGGGCTCACAAATTGTAACATGTGGCAGTGTGGCACAACCGGCTATTTATTTATTAGGTATAGACGTATAGATCATATATAGTTCCACTTTTATATATGCAGTTTATTAGGTATATATCATATAGATCATATATAGTTCCACCTGTATCTTTTAAACAATAGTCCCTTCTATTTTTTAACAATAGTCATTGAAGTTGCCTAACGAATCTAGTCAACTTCAATATATGATGTTCAGGTTCGAACTTTATTAAGTTATTCTTAGCTCATGCTCGAGCTTAAACTCATATAAAATATATTGTAACTTGTTGAACATTTGATCTCATCACAAACTTTTGGTAGCGTGGACACTATCAAAATTTGTTGATTGGTTTTCTTAATGGTGCAACATAAACCATTTAATTTTACTCCTGTATTTACCACAGCATGTTTACTAAGCGACATCCAAAATGAGTTAAAAGGGGCATAATTTGAAGGTATTTTAAAGTGTTAGTTTTGAACACGGAGCACCTAAGGGTCGAAACTTGAAAATGTCAAAAAGTTATCAAAGGCGAAGATTCTCAAATGACACGACTGTAGTTCGTTTACTTATCTAAGTAAGGTTTCAAATTATGTAATGTTTTCATTTTCAGATTATATAATGTTTTTAACTTTCAGATTATATAATGTTTTAAATGATAATGTTTGAAAAATAAATGTATTTTTAATGGCGTGTCAATTTCCACATGGTGTGAAAAGTGAAATCACGTCTTCCTTTTGTGGTTTTAGTGAAAACCATGTGGAAATGTCATTTATGTGATAGTTTCCGTACACCATTTCCACATGAATACACCCCATGGTCAAACTCACCTGTTACGTTGTCCCTATGAGTTACGACATTTGTAACCAACTAACCATTACCCATTCATGATGTCTAGATTATCTCCGTGGTTGTCACTCTAGTTTGATATTGGTTTGGGCTAAATGCATACTTTTATACTTGTTATACCCTCTCAAAACATCAAATCACCTTTTATTTATTTATTTATTTATTTTAGTGTTTTTTTGTTTTGTCTTATATTGATCTGTTACAATTTTTATTATGAAATATACAGTTGGTTTATTTGGTTTACATGTATCACATATTTCATACCTATTTATTTCTTTTTTTCCTTGGGGATTAGACCTTTTGTTTAGTGATTTTCTAATAAGTAACACATTTACAAAAAGGTACAACCTCTTACGTTGTGGTCTAGGTCTAAAGGTGTTACTTTATTTTTGAAAACCATTTGATTAAAGGTGAAAATTTAAAGTAAAAAATGTATCAAATCCACAATGCGTGTAAATCAGATAGACTATACTATGTAATTCTTTCAAACCATTATTTAAAAATTGCAACATTTTAGCAATATATAATAAAAAATAAAAACTATTTTTATCCTTGAGAATCTAAAACGTTTTTTTGTTATTTTATTTTTTTATATTTTCCAAAGTTAACATTTCATATCTCATAATTTTTGTTTATTTAATCTTTAAGTATTGTACCGAATATGTTTTGTAGTGTTTATTTATTTTAATTTATAACAATTTTTTTAATTTAAAAACTTTTATTTATTTATTTATGTGGCGCTTTTTATGATAATTATCACTATAACTGTAATGCTATATAATGCTCCTGAAATTAAATAATTCCCATGTTTTTCAACTTTACGAGCTTGGCAAATAGGACCCATATTGGTGGTAAACATGGGCTTTCAAAGTCCATTGTCATCTCTGTTTATAAACATGGTCTTGGCTCTCACTTTCTTGTTCTCGTCTCCAATTTTTATCATCATGCATGAATCATGATCAATCCACACGTTAAAATGTGTTAGGAAAAATTTGTAGTACAAAACCTTATGCAAAACCAATTGCATATGATACAATTAATAAAAGGTTAGAAAATGAAGATATTGGTCCAAGTTCAACTAATGATATGCAAGAAAATAATAATATTGGTCCAAACATTTTGTCAGTTTTAAGACCTTCAATACGTTCAACAATCGTTTTGAATGATCTTCCTTCAGATCCTTTTGATAGACCACATATTGCTAGTTATCATCCTAATCAAATAGATGACATAAGAAGAGTGTATCTTCTTAAAAAAAGCTTTTAAACAACGAGGCCATGCCTTTAAATGGACAATCTATTCTAGTAGCCGGAGATGTTTTAATGTAAAATGGTTTAATAAATATGATTGGTTGGAGTATAGCACTAAACAAGAAAAAACATATTGCTTATGTTGTTACTTGTTTAATGAAAGTGTTGGTAATCAAGGTGGAAGAGAGGCTTTTGTAAGTGGAAGCTTATGTAATTGGAGTAAACTGAGTGTCTTAAAGGACCATGTTGGGGAAGTTAATAGTGTTCATAATAAGTCGGTGCAAAAATATGACAATCTCTTGAACCAAAAGCGATTTTATGAGCATGAGGCGAATGTAAGTGTAGTAATGAAGAAACGATTGCAAATTGGTATTGATTGTTGGGTTATGCTCATAGTTTGAGATTCTTGTAAGAAAAGAGTTTATCATTTCGTGGTGATAATGAATCTGAAGATTCTTTTAGGCCTCACAAATGCTCTATCAAAACATCTTCAAAAAAAGAGTCAAGAATTATTATAAGCATCTAAGTTGATAAGCGGGACAAACCGAGCATTGAATAATTTAAGACAAAACGGGTATAAAAAAGATGTTGGATAGGGTGACATATTTTTGTGAAAAAAAACAACATTAAAATGTTAGATATGATAGAATTTTATGGTAATCGAATAAACCGAAAGAATGTCATTACTAAACGACATCATTTTGAGGTTGAAGTTTTTAATACGATTTTAGACATGCAAATTTAATAATTTGGAAACATATTTAGTGAGGTCTCAACTAGTTTGATAGAAAATATGTCCGATTTACATCCTCGTGACTAGTTTCCTAGGTTTGACATATCTAAGATAATGACATTTTTTGAGATGTATCCAAATGACTTTAGTAATGAAGAAAAATGGTGTATTTCGGGTGATCTTACGACCTTTTATCATACTTTAAAGGGAGAGAGTAAATTTGCAAAACTGGTGGAATGTGTGACCTTGCTCGTGTAATGGTGGAACCGGAAAACACGTTACTTTTCATTTGGTTTATCAAATATTGAAGCTAGCGTCGGTTCTATCGATTGCAACCGTAACCGTTGAAAGCTGTTTTTCTAAAATGAAGCTTGTTAAGACATATTTGCGCAATCGAATGGGTGATGAGTACTTAAACAATACTTTTATTTGTGCTGTTGAAAGAGAAACACTTGATAAAGTAACATAAGAAGATTTAATGACTTGATTTCAAGCTTTCGAAAAACCGAAGATGAGAAATCCGCAACCCATGTGTTTAAATGTATTTATTATTTTGTTTCTATTTTATGTTTAGTTTATATTGTATGAAACACAGTAAAAAAAATTTTAAACATTACCCATAACATTTTATTCTAGATATGTCAATGTCACATTATACAATGACCACCTTCTTCGTTTCACTAATATGAAAGATAGTGATTACCCCCTCTTTATATCACCAAACACAAATGACGTACCCCTCACAATCTAGTCACCCGATCACACTAGTGAATATTTCACAAATACAACACAAGAACAAATAAGATTTCTGGTTGTACAAACTTGCCCGTCTCTACTTTGGTATATGATATAAAAGTTTAAAACGACAAATAAAAAACCTAATGGGTAAAAATTGACAAACACAAAAGTATGCGTGTTATCCTTTTCCCATCATTTCAAAGTGAGACCGAAAATGCGCCTCAATCTTCTACTAAAAGATTCAAGTTACACGTGTTGTCCTTTTTCTCACCGTCTTGCACAAACTGAAAGAAAAAAATGTACATTATTCTTGTACTGAAAAAAATTTAACCGCGTTAAAATTTGGATTTAAATGAACAACCGAAACTGTCATGTTGATACGTGGTAGTATCGTAACTACTCGACATTAATCGAGCATCGAGAACTACACAACGTTTATAACCCACAAGCGATGGGATGAGAACCGTAGAAAACTATAAAGGGAGGACAAGAGTGTGAATATGTTTTCTTAAACTGACACATCAAGCGTTTAACTAGTTCAAATACAATGATCATCTCGTACAAACGTTTCACTAATCCAAGGTAATAATCACCTTCTTTATTTCACTAATCTCAAGATGTATCACTCTTCTCTCAAATCACCAAACCAGACGACATCTAGTCACAAGATCACACTAGTGACTAGTGTATATTTGATATTCACCAATACAACACAAGAATAGATAAGATTTTTAGTTGTACAGATGAGCTCGTCTCGACTCATTTATATCGTATTCGTAATTAGAGGTGGGCAAATAAACCGGTTAACAGAACCGACCCGATCGAACCGAAACCGAACCGGTTTGAAACCAATTATGCAGATTCCGGTTTGGGACCGATTGAAACCGTAGGTTCGGAACTGGTTTTTAATTTTCTCCATCAAAACCGGTTCCAACCCGGTTAACCGAACCGAAAACGGCTAAAACTAAGCAAAAACCAATCAAAACCCGAACCAAAACCGATCAAAACCCGAACTGAACCCGATTGTACATAGTCAATAAACCGGTTTCAACTTGAACCGAAACCGATCATACACCGGTTTTGAATTTTGTTGACCAAACCGAACCGGTTTCAATTCAAATGTGTTTTGAGTTTTAAACCGATTTGTGCACCTCTATTCGTAATGGGCAAAAGTTGTCAAAAACAAAAGTAGAAGGGGAATAATAATAAATATACATACAGCTTACCCCTCCCCAAAGAAAGCCAACGAATATTAATAAAAAATAAATATCACATCACGCCTTCAAAACTCAAAAAACTCAAATTCAATCCAAACCCTAACCGTGATTTGATCCTCTGTGTATATCGAATCGAATTGAAATTGAATCGAATCGGCATTGAAGCATGGCAGCAGCATCAGTAGCAGCGAATATGGTGAGCTCGGCGGCCGGTCTATTGGCGATGCTTCACGAGTCGAATCCATTGCTGAAGCTTCACGCTCTCTGCAATCTCAACGCCTACGTCGACTACTTCTGGCCTGAGATCTCTACCAGTGTCACTACTATGTAATTAATAATACTTTTCATTATCTTATTATTATTTTAGCCCTAGATGTTAGGTTAGGTTATTATTAGATCCCGTAGTTAGGTTTATTATGTGTTGTACTACATGAGCTTAATTCTGCAAGTACTTTTGTTTGAAAACGTGTTAGTAGTGTAATCGGTATGGCTTAAATAGAAAGTTATTGTTATTTTTTGTTTCAGGATCGAAATATCGAATACAAATACTTCTTAACATGAAATTAGTGAGAGCTAACTTGCTGTTGTTGTTTGGTTTGTTTATATAAGTGTTTGCTGTTATTTTTTTGCTGATTTCTGATTATGGGACACTATAAGTATTTGTTGATTGTTGTTATTATTAGGATTTTTTTCTTTTGCTGTTATTATTTTGTTGGTGATTCTGATTCTTTTGTTATTGTTATTATTATTATTAGGTTGTTTTCTTTGTTATTATAAGACATTGTTTAATTTATATTGGTATTGTTTTCTACGTTATTGGTATTGTTTCCTACGTTCTCATGTTAAGATTATTTTGTACATGAACCCTCCCCGGTTATTTTTACATTATTGGTATAATCGTTGTGGCTTAAGTAGAAAGTTATTGTTATTTTTTGTTTTAGGATTGAATACAAATACTTGTTAACATGAAAATAGCGAGAGCTAATTTGCTGTTTTATTTGGTTTGTTTTTATAAGTGTTTGCTGTTATTTTTTGCTCGTGTTTGCTGATTGTTGATTGTGAGACATTATAAGTATTTGTTGATTTATACTTTGTTGTTGTTATTGCTTTTATTATTTTGTTGATGATTCTGATTCTCTTGTTATTATTAGGTTTTTTCTTTGTTATTTTAAGACATTGCTTATGTATATTGGTATTGTTGCTGCTAGTGTTTTCTATCTTCTCATGTTAAGGTTATATTGTACATGAACCCTCCCTGGTTATAATTACTGTTATGTTAAGAATCAAGGAGTCGAAAAACACTTTTTTCTTTTTAAAACTAGTTAGAATTAAAACAAGTGCATCAAAAGAACCTGAAACTCAAAACTTGATTGGTCTTTTGTTCATATGATTTACTTTTCATGTTCAACTCATCTTTTTTAGCCTTCTCTTTATTACTGTTTTATGTTTTTATATAGTTTTGTTAAGCTTTTGCGTCAATGAAGTATTCTCCAGTCTATTTACTGATATATCTTGGCTTTTTCTTTTTTCAATCCAGCGAGAGTTTATATGAAGACGAAGAGTTTGATCAAAGACAGTTGGCTGCTTTACTTGTTTCAAAGGTATATGTTTCTAAACAAGTTTGATACATTGGTTTTTGGTGATTGTGCTTAAAAGGTTATTGGAAACTCTAGACCAATTAACAGAATTGATCATGTGTTTTACTTATGTTTATAACATGTGAAAATGGCTCATTCTCTCTTCTTTGCAGGTTTTCTATTACTTGAGTGAGCTTAACGACTCATTATCTTATGCCCTTGGAGCTGGCAATTTATTTGATGTTTCTGAGGATTCTGATTATGTTCATACTCTTCTTGGTTAGTCCTTCTTCTCAAATGAAATTTTGTGTTATATGCTCTTGATTGCATTTACATCATTATATATTCATATTTGCTTGCTACTTTATATTGGTGTTAGTTACCAAACATATATTTTCTGATTGTGGCGTCCCTCACCCATGATCTTTTCATATGTTGTGTTTTTTGTCAGGCAAAGCTATTGATGAGTATGCAGCTCTGAGATCAAAGAAAGCAGAATTAAAGGAAGCGCTTGATAATGTGGACCCTAGGTTGGAAGCAATCGTGGAGAGATTGCTTGATAAGTACGTATGCTTTCACCTTTTGTTTTATTCAGAGGATTGCATAGTCTCCGATACAACAAAGCAAGTTTGTTGAACCAAAATAATTAATAACCAAAGAAAGTGGTTGACCAATTTTCATTTGGTCAATCGTCTTTCTTAAAAACCCTAGATATCAGTAACAATCTAACCAAAAAATATCTCCTTTTATGTGTAGGGAATAAATTACTTCTTAGTACTAAGGATTCATTTCATATATACCCTTCTAAAAGTTTTGAGTTTTTGTTTATCCTTTTTGAACTTTTGTAATATTATTTTCACTCTTTTGGGTCATTTCAAAATAAATAAAATAGAACCAACCAGCTATGAATCAACTCAACGCATAATGCTCTCTTTGTTTATTTAATTAGACACTGTTATAAGTAACTGATTTTGTTTTACTCTGGAATTCTAGAAAGCGAGAGTTTTAGTGTTTTCAATCAATCAATCAATCAATCATACCCAGTAAAATCCCACCGACAACAAAGCTATAGGTAGGGTCTGGGGAGGGTGGGATGTAGGCACACCGTACCTCTATCCAAAGGAATAAAGAGGTGGCTTCCAGAGAGACCCTCGGCTCTAAGTACATGTGTATGAAGCAAAATAAAGGAAATCAAAGTTTAACAGTTATATAAAAACTACTACTAATTATAATAATATTAATAATAAGGTCACAGTTTAACAGCAATATAAAAGCTAATAATAATAATAATAATAATATATGTAAGGGAAATACCATTATGGTATGTGACCTAAATAAGTTAAGTCTAAGCCCTAAGGTATTCAATTCTCTCTAAAAATCCTTAACTTTAATTCTACTTCTCCACGAATTCCTATCCTCAACCATGTCCTCGGAGAGGTTTAGGTCTATCAAATCATGCCTAATCCTCTCATCCCAAGTCAATTTCGGTCGTCCTCTACCCCTCCTCCCCTCTATAGTAATGTTTTCTACGGATCTAACAGGATTCGTCGTCTGTCTTCTCTTTACATGTCCAAACCATCTCAATCTCCACTCTCTTATCTTGTCTGCTATGTTCGCCACCCCTAATCTCTCGCGAAACACAACGTTTCTTATTCGGTCTAGCCTTGTGTGCCCACACATCCAACGTAGCATTCTCATTTCTGCTACCTCCATCTTCCGCACTTGTGCCTTCTTGATGGCCCAACAATCTGTTCCATATAGCATTGCAGGTCTAACTGCCACCCTATAGAATTTTCCCTTTAGATTAGTCGGGAAACTCTTGTCGCACAATATACCTGTGGCTGCTTTCCATCTACACCATCCTACCTGAACTCGGTGGGTCACATCACTGTCTAATTCCCTATCGCTCTGTACAAATGATCCTAAATACTTGAACTTCGTTACCTGCGGGACCACCTGCCCTTCAATTGTGATGTGTGCGTCTTCACTGTCGTTTATCCCACCAAAATCACAGTGTAGGTACTCCGTCTTAGATCGGCTAATCTTTAAACCTTTTGTCTCTAAGGTTGTTCGCCACTCCTCAAGCCTCATGTTTAGATCTTGTTTTTTCTCAGCAAGTAACACAATATCGTCTGCGAACATCATGCACCACGGGAGAGTCCCCTGAATCGACTTTGACAACTCATCCAAGACTACTGCAAAAAGAAACGGGCTCAACGCTGACCCCTGGTGAAGACCTACCTCTACAGGAAAGAAATCAGTATCCCCCACTGGCGCACGGACACTTGTTTCACTCCTGGTATACATATCTATAATTATCTCTATGTATTTCCTGGGCACTCTTCTACCCTCCAAGCACTCCCAGAGCACCTGTCGTGGCACACTGTCGTAGGCCTTTTCTAGGTCAATAAACACCATATGTAGATCACGCTTCTTCTCCCTATACTTTTCCATTAATCTTCTTATAAGGTGTATTGCCTCTGTGGTGGAACGCCCCGGCATGAAGCCAAATTGGTTGACCGTAACCTGAGTTTCTCGTCTAAGTCTAACCTCAATCACTCTTTCCCATAGCTTCATAGTATGACTTAGTAGTTTGATTCCTCGGTAGTTACCACAACATTGGGCGTCTCCTTTGTTCTTATAGATAGGAACTACAACGCTGCTCCTCCACTTGTCTGGCATCTTACCTGATTTGAGAATACTATTGAACAGAGTAGTTAACCACATGACTCCTTCCTCCCCCAGACACTTCCACACCTCGATGGGTATGTTGTCTGGGCCAACCGCCTTAGACCTTCCCATCCTCCTAAGTGCGTCCTTCACCTCTTCTCGTGTGATCCGTCGGCAGTAGCAGTTATTCGATTGTTGTCGTTGAAAGTTTGTGTTGTCATGTTCTTCTTGGTAAGCTCTCCCATTGTTAAAAAGATTGTGGAAGTAGGTTTGCCATCTTAGCTTGATGTCCTGCTCCTTGACCAGTACATGCCCATCTGTATCCTTTATGAACTTCACCGGTCCTAGATCTTGCCTTCTACGCTCCCTGGCTTTGGCAATCTTAAACATAGCATGTTCCCCCTCTTTTGTTTCTAGACTTTCATACATCCGTTTAAAGGCCGCCTTCTTTGCTTTCGCCACTGCCTTCTTCGCCTCTATCTTGGCCGTTTTGTAGTTGTCTCTTAATTCCACTCGCTCCTCCTCATTCGTGCACCTCATTAGCTCCCTAAAACATCATTGTTTGTCCCTTATCTTGTCTTGCACTGCGTCATTCTACCACCAAGACTCCTTATGCCCACTTGTCTTTCCTGTTGTGACCCCGAGAGTCTCCTTTGCTACTTGGATGATCTTTGTCTCCACAGCTTCCCATATATGAGTTGAGTCCCCATTTAGTCGAGCCCGCGTATGCAGTATGATACTTGGATGATCTTTGTCTCCATAGCTTCCCATATGAGTTGAGTCCCCATTTGCTACTTGGATGATCTTTGTCTCCATAGCTTCCCATATATGAGTTGAGTCCCCACTTGTCTTTCTTGTTGTGACCCCGAGAGTTTTAGTGTTTTAAAGGGCAATTATGATACTTGAAATTTGGAGGGATGTTAAATGAAATTTCAAACTATATACCCTAATTAGGGAAATGGGCTGAATCTACACATGTGTTTAACATACTCTTGTTTTTTTCTCTTTTCTTTATAATTCTTGAAGGTGTATAACCGATGGAAAGTATCAACAAGCAATTGGAACATCAATTGAATGCCGAAGGTTGGATAAACTCAGAGAAGCAATTATAAACAGTGATAATGTTCATGCAACTCTGGCGTATTGCATGAATGTATCCAATGCTTTTGTCAATAGGAGAGAATATCGCCGCGAGGTAATATGATTATGATCTTATACTTACCATACGTGCCTAACGCCTATTGCATAATTTCTTTTACATTTGATGAATAAGTTCAAGATTCTGCTTTACTGACTCGTGTGGAAAATGGGTAGGTTCTTATTCTTCTTGTCAAGGTATATCAAGATTTGGCATCCCCAGATTACTTAAACATTTGCCAATGTCTTATGTTTCTTGATCAACCTGACGGTGTTGCAAGCATATTAGAGAAACTTTTAAGATCTGAAAACAAAGATGATGCATTGATGGCATTTCAAATTGCTTTTGACTTGATTGAAAACGAGCACCAAGCTTTTCTATTGAAAGTCAGAGATCAGTTGTCAAGTCCCAAGTTGAAACCTGAAGTGCCAGCTGTCACGGAGCCAAATCCTTCTGCGTCAGAGGACACTCAAATGGCTGATGAAACCCAACCACTTATTGCTACAGGGCCTGAATCTGACCCGGCTGAAGTGACCTATGCTGAAAGGTTGACTAAAATGAAGGGAATTTTGTCGGGTGAAACTCCTATTCAGTTGAAGCTCCAGTTTTTATACAGCCATAACAAGTGAGCAAACTTTTCCTTGTGTTTATCTAGACATTTTTTTTCTAGAGTTGGCAAAATGGGCGGGCCGAACAACATGGCATATGGGATTATTTTTCAGTATGGGTTTTATTGACCAGTTGACCCTGAAATACTTTTTTGTCCAGTTCCTTCTTTTAATAAAATACTAGTGTATATGATCACAAAGATCATGTTATTTCAAAATTTACAGTCATAATAATGGACTTTGGAACTGTTTGAATTTTCAAGTTTTGAACTGTTTTTTTGTTTCTTTTGTTTGGTCTTTATTGCTAGTTTCTGTAAGATTCTTATAATATTCTGTCTTATATAGGTCGGATCTACTTATTCTCAAGACAATAAAGCAATCAATCGAGATGAGAAACAGTGTTTGCCACAGTGCAACAATATATGCCAACGCCCTTATGCACGCTGGAACAACTGTGGACACATTTTTAAGGGAAAATCTGGTATATAATGTTTTTTGTTATATTGTTCTCGCTTATTATCAAGTTATTTTTACCAACTCTAAATCTTATCATCATCTTGTACTTTACATATGCTTTTAGGATTGGCTGAGCAGAGCCACAAACTGGGCTAAATTTAGTGCAACAGCTGGGCTAGGTGTTATTCATGGAGGCCATCTTCAGCAAGGAAGATCACTCATGGCTCCTTACCTTCCTCAAAGTGGGTCCGGTGGTGGTAGTCCTTATTCTGAAGGCGGGGCCCTCTATGCTTTGGGTTTAATTCATGCAAACCATGGAGAAGGCATCAAACAGTTCTTAAGTGAGAGCTTACGCAATACCAATGTGGAGGTAATTGTTTAATAACCTTTTAAAATCATAAACTTCTTCACACACACACACATGTATATTCAGGCACAAAATCTACTTTCTTGGATTAGAATCTGTTTATGTTTACCAGATATCATCTATATGTGTGTATGAGTATATATGTATAAATAGGATTAAGCAATCCATAAATTTTAAACTTTGTTCATAATTTTGTTACGCGCTTCAATATGTATCAATTTGCTTCTCATCATCTCGTGAATATTTAGCTTCTCATAAGACACAATACATACACGCACATGCACACATGTATTATATATCCATGTTTGTATATGTGTGTGTATATAATACATATGTATATATCTACATGCATGTAGGTATATGTTTGTAGATAAACCAGTTTTTAAGTAGAGTACTATGCGAACTGAATAAACACTTGTACATACGGATGGCCTGATATAATATGAGTGAGAGAGTGGAGTATGTGGTTCATCCAGTTCTCTACCTAAAATTGATTCTGTACTGAACGACTATGTGTGTGTGTGTAATATGTATGTGTGTGAGAAACTAACTATTTTACTAATTTTGTAACTTCGATTCAAAGTTTTGCGTGTTTGATTTCATTCATAACATGACATTGTGAATCAGTGTTAAAAAGATAATGGATCTGTTTGATTTTCATGTTTCTTATTTACATTCAGATTATCAACTGATCCCGTATTTACATCTTTTATGTTTATTCTCTACATTGGCTGGTTCAGGTGGTTCAACACGGTGCTTGCTTAGGTCTTGGCTTGGCAGCTTTAGGGACTGCTGATAATGATATCTATGAAGAGTTGAAAAGTGTCCTCTTCACTGACAGTGCTGTTGCAGGTGAAGCTGCAGGCATTAGCATCGGCTTATTAATGGTGGGGACCGGAAGTCAGAATGCCGGAGATATGCTGCAGTATGCTCATGAAACACAACATGAAAAAATTATAAGGTAAGTTAAATAAACATCCTTAAACCTTTTGTTATTATGGTTTTCTTAATTGTTAATGATGCAAACTTTTGTTTTGTAGGGGGGTAGCATTAGGTATTGCACTCACGGTTTATGGAAGAGAAGAAGAAGCAGACACTCTAATTGAACAGATGACTCTGGATCAAGATGCCATACTACGTTATGGGGGGATGTATGCATTAGCAATGGCATACAGAGGAACTGGAAATAACAAGGCTATTCGCCAATTACTTCACTTTGCTGTGTCTGATGTCAGCGATGATGTCAGACGGACTGCTGTTTTGGCCCTTGGATTTGTTCTCTACAATGACCCAGAACAGGTTTGAACTGTTTTCTTTAGTTTCTAGTTATTTTTATTGTTATTTCCTTTTGTTAATAGTGGTTCAAGCATCTGTAGTAGAGGTGGCAAAATGGGTAAATTTTAATTATGGGTTGGGTTGACTAAATATGATAATTATTTCATGTTTACTGCAGACACCAAAAACAGTGGCTCTATTGTCTGAGTCATACAACCCGCATGTGCGGTATGGTGCCGCCATGGCTGTAGGCATTTCATGTGCTGGTACTGGGCTAAGTGAAGCCATATCTTTGTTAGAACCTTTGACGTCCGATGTAACTGATTTTGTTCGTCAAGGTGCCTTAATTGCAATGGCCATGGTCATGATCCAAACCAGTGAAGCTAGTGACTCTCGTGTTGGCACCTTCAGGTATTCTTTTCTCGACATATATGTCTGCATTGTTATTTATTAAAGGTGTCAAATGGGCTTTCAAAGCAGGTGGGGTTTGCCTAAAAAACTTATTTCATATAATTCTTTTGTATTATAAATCTTTTGGATTACACATGAAGAAAATGAATAATGTAGTCGCTACTTTAAACATTATTTTGATCAAAAGCTAATAATAATAAAATTAAACGAAACAAAGTTTTTTAAAATCTTAACTAAGACCAGTACAAAAGTATATTTTCTAGTTAATTTTTGTGGATGAAAATGAAACTTAGTTGAAACATTTTGGAATGCATAAGGATGTTACATAATTAGACCTGAGTTAACGTTTTAATTCAATATGATTACAGAAATCATCAGTTTAATAATACAGTGTTCGATTTGAAATAATATAGTAGGTTTTATGCATAATGAAATTCTTTTTGGTAACCAATTATCTTTTCAATCTTATAAAGTCTTTGCAAAGTATGATTGCAGAAAAGATAGTTGCCAGAAAAGATAGTTGTTTAGTAATAATCTAAATGATATAATAAAAATGGTTTGAGGTTTTATGCATAATTTATACACTTTGAGCAACCTTCTTCTTGTTTCTTTTTGTCACATGCTCTAAATTTTCAACAGACGACAGCTGGAAAAGATTATTCTTGATAAACATGAAGACACTATGAGCAAGATGGGAGCTATTTTGGCGTCTGGAATTCTCGATGCTGGGGGAAGGAATGTTTCAATAAAATTACTTTCAAAAACCAAACATGACAAAATGACTGCAGTTATCGGACTTGCGGTTTTCAGTCAGTTTTGGTACTGGTACCCACTCATATACTTTATTAGTTTAGCTTTCTCTCCCACAGCTTTAATCGGACTCAACTATGACTTGAAAGTACCAAAATTTGAATTTTTATCACATGCAAAACCGTCTTTGTTTGAGTACCCTCGACCAACAACCGTCCCCACTGCTGCATCAGCTGTGAAACTCCCCACAGCTGTTTTGTCCACGTCAGCAAGAGCCAAAGCTAGGGCTACCAAGAAGGAAGCTGAAAAAGCCAATGCTGAAAAGTTGTCTGCTGCTGCTGACTCATCAAGTTCCGCCAAAGGGAAAGAAAAGGATGCTGACTCAATGCAGGTATGGATTTTCGGGCCCAAGGGTCAAAATGGGCTGGGTCAAAAAAATTAAATTTTCTTTTAGCGTTTAGCAAGGGTCAAAAGGGTAACTGGTTAGATTAAAAGGTATTTTTCATATAGAAATATAGAATTTTTAATGCAATTACAAAACTGTATTATTAAAATATTATCTAATTTGTTTAATTAAATTCGTCTAGGAGGTTGGGAAGTGATGATACAATACGGTTTCATGCACACTCATAAATAATACAAGAACTTTATTATCAGTCTAGGAGAGTAAAAATATTAGGTTGAATGGGCCAAATAGTTTTTTATGAACTTTGCAATTAATTGTTATTTTTAAAATTTCTACAAAAACTATATTATAGAAGTAATATCTCATTCATATGATTAAATCGGTCTAGGAGGTTGATTAGCTTGATGCATTAGACGTGGTCAAAATCTTGCTCATTCCATTTGACCAGTCAACCGATTTCAAGTAAACCGTGGTCAAAATTCTGTTCCTGAACAAAATGTAAAATCTTTTACGATGCATCTGACAGGTGGATGGCGCTGTGACCGAGAAGGAGAAAAAGGCTGAACCCGAACCAACATTCGAGATTCTAACCAACCCCGCAAGAGTGGTTCTCGCACAAGAGAAGTTCATCAAGTTTCTAGAAGACAGCAGATACGCACCAGTAAAACCAGCTGCATCTGGTTTTGTTCTCTTGAAAGACCTTCGCCCAACCGAACCAGAAGTGTTGGCTCTAACCGATGCACCCACGTCAACCACCACAGGTGCAGCCGCTCCTGCACAAACAGGGTCTACTGCAGCCATGGCTGTGGATGATGAGCCTCAACCGCCCCAGCCCTTTGAATACACCTCATGATCACTGTTTTAGTCAGTTTGATATGATCCGAGTCGACTCTGTTGCATCTGGTGAGTTGGAAACATTAGAACTGAATCAAGTGTAGTTATTTTCGCATTGGTTGTTTTTTCATGACTGATCATATATGTGTTTGTTTAGTTACTTTTTTTAACTCTTTACATTTCATGTTAAGCCTTAACTATAATCACTTTTTTGGCTATCATGTCTGTGTGTGTTTCTTATTATGCATGTTTCGTATTTAAGATTCGTGTTTTTGAAATCAACGTTAGATTGAAACGACTTTAAAACTCAAATCAAATGTATCGTTGTATCAAATTATTTGTTATATCATGTTATGTGACGACCAGTGAACTGATCATATTATTTATAAAGTTTGCGACAACCAGTGAACTGAAAACGATAGAGTTTGATGTTAAAAAATGAAAAGATTGTGAAATATTGATGTTTTTAAAATTTTAGGTATTAAAATTTATGTCGGTATTTATTTTGATTTAAAATATTGGTGTTTTAAAACAAATCTCATTTTACTCTTGTCGTAGATTTTGTGTTTAAACTGAAACGTAAATCATAAATCAATATCGAGTAAACTGGTTTTTCCAGTAACATATTTGATTTCCTTTCATGTATATCTCCATCAACTTATTCCTAAATCACACGATTTACGATTACATACGATTACAGCTTCTTTTATGGTGTAAAATAAGCTATGATTAAATGCTTCTTTTATGGTCTAAACTCTAAAATAAGCTATATTTTAAAGTTTCTTTTCTGAAACATATGAAAGTTATTATAAAATCATTTCTTTTCTTTCTTTATTTCTTCTTTAAAATATATATATATATATATATATATATATATATATATATATATATATATATTTATTCGTCATATTCATGTCATATGAGATATCACCTCATGCACTCCACCTTTTTTTATTTGTCATAGGAAATGTTTTTGAATGTATATCATTTTTCACCAACATAAAGTGGATACATGAAACAAATAGTAACTCATTACTCGTAAAACTATCACACGTAAATAAAAAAAGAACGATTCAAATTTGCATATTGCAAGACATTTATATATTAATATAAAGTAATTTTTTAAACAACGTAAATAAAACAAATACGTAAGATATATTAGTTTTGATGATTATAGAGGAAAATTTCTAATTAGATAGGCAAACTAAAATACAAATATGCAAAAATAGTTATTCTTGGTGATTATTGTAATCTCGTTTTTTTCTTATTTACCTAAAACTAGAAACACGCACTGACAGTCAAAACCAAAAGACCCTTCTATATTTAGAAATTATTCTTTTTCTTTTTTTGTAAGGTAACTGAAAATGATAACTCCTCTGAAATTTACATTTACCATATTTGTAGAAGTATCCAATGAAAATAATAATTTTATGTTCGAATTATACTTTTGAAGTAAAAAAAAAATAATGAAGTTAAATTGACGTAAATTTAACTGTTACTTTGTGCAATGTGTCTTTTGTTGTGCACAAATTATTTAACTTTTATGCTAAAATAAACGTTTTCAGGAAAACTTTACCAGCGAAACTGTCACTAGCAAAAGAACTAATCATCTAACAATTGTTGGTGATTTATAGGGTAGAAATTAATCCACACATGATTTCTTTACGAACCTTTATCAAAAGATTACCGACGAACCATGCCATCACCGAGGGATAAGTGAATAACCGATGAATTCATTGGTTAGTGAAACTCATCTAACATAAATTGAAACATCAAACAGTTTTTTATAATAGCAATAAATAAATACTAGAGGTATTAATTAGTGATGCAAAATATAGATATTCAGAGTTAATTAAAGCTATGAATGGTAATAAAAATAAAAATTCTCCATTTTAAGAAAAACATTATTTACAGGAATATAAAATGTCCCGGCGTGAAAAAATCTTCATTAAATCATTTTAAAACAAGTAAGTAATCGTTTTTATTCACTTAACATTTATAAAAACCTTTCAAGTTTCTTAACATTCATACATTCCCACACCACCAATCCTATTATTCTTCTCCAAACAAATCTCCTTGGAGTTTTTTTTTATCAAAATTTTACACTCCAAAAAAATGGGATTTCTTGAAAGATTTCTAGTTGTTATTGTTTTGTTGATCTGTTTGAGAAGATCAGAAGGTGGTGGAAGAAGACAGCCGTCTTGGGTTAGTGTCGAAGCAGTGACGGCAACGACGGCGGCAAAGTATCAAACAATTGTTGTTGATCAATCTGGCCAAGGAAACTTTACTACCATTCAGTCAGCTATTGATGCTATACCTTTTGATAATATGCAATGGATATGTGTTTATGTCAAAACTGGCGTTTACAAGTATACTTCTTTTATTTTTCATCTTTAATATTATTTTTATGGATTCATTTAAAATCTATTTATTTATGTATATATAATTTTATTTTTGTATGGATTAAATTAAAGTTTAAAAGGTTTTACAAAACTATTTCTTGTGTGTAACCTTGATTTATGATGTTATGTTTGACAAGATACATCTTTTGTTCTTCATGTTAAATGCTATTTTTTATGGGTTCATCTTAATTTTATTGATTTGTTTATTATTTTTAATGGATTATCAATAGTATTTCAAAATCATTTCAAAAAATTCTCTCATGTTAAAATATAATTATTTCATTACAATATTAAATTTATAGATTTTACAAAATTATTCTTGTGTGTACCTTTTGATTAATGATATTATCATAATGTTTGACCGTTCATTATTATTCATGTATAAAGTTCTGACAATTTAGATTCATGTTTGATTTTTTTTATAAAACTTTAGATTCATTTTTCAATATGTTATATTTATGTATTTCCCTTAAATATTTTGTTTTTTATATATATTGTTTATGATTTAACTAATTATTTGTGCAGTGAACAAGTTAAAATCCCACATAATAAGCCTATGATATATCTAAAAGGAGGTGGTAAAAGAAATACATATGTTGTTTGGGGTTCTCATAAATCCGTTGAAACCGATGCTACATTTATTTCTGAAGCTGACGAGGTGGTCGTCAAGAGTATCACTTTTGTTGTACGTACACATCACTCTTTTAATATTGTTACTTTATAATTAATTTCATTAATTAACTAATTAATGTTGTTTAATTAGAATAATTACAACTACCCTTTGGGACATAACGGCAATCCCATCATGCCCGCGGTGGCGGCCAAGATCTCCGGTGACAAATCGGCATTTTATCGATGTGGCTTCATGGGTGTTCAAGATACGGTGTGGGATGACTCGGGTAGACATTACTTTAAGTTGTGTTCGATACGAGGTGCGGTTGATTTCATTATGGGTTCCGGTCGATCTATATATGAGGTGATTATTATTGAATAGTGTACCAACATTATTATTATTATTATTATTACATGTGATGTTTAGCTTAACCTTTTTTTATATACAACTGTCACAAACACATCATTGTTTGTGTCAAAATACATTTTAAAGTGTTTTGTTTTGAAATATGTAATTTTAATTGTGTAGCTGTTTTTAATTTATTTTATATTTTTTAGAGGTGTACTATTTCTGTGATCGCGGGATTCTTGAGTCCCCAACCAGGTTTTATCACTGCCCAATCGAGGGAGGGCGCTAGTGACAACAACGGTTTCGTGTTTAAAGATTGCAATGTGGTTGGAAACGGCACAACCTATTTGGGTAGACCGTGGCGTGGGTATGCCAAGGTTCTATTCTATAACTCGAGTTTATCGGACGTTGTGGTTCCTCAAGGATGGCTTGATGGTGACTTCATTGGCACCTCAATGTATGATCTCATTCTCTCTTATTTATCCGGTTTAATCCGAAACCATATATTTTTCTTTAATTTTAGTATAAAGATTTCATTTGAGTTATTGTGGACGCAGTGAGCCCCACATGACGTGTCTTGTATAATAAAATGACATGTTTTGACCCATCACAAAACTAGTCTAGCCATATAATCACATGTATATGTTTTTTTTTTAAAACGATTTTTGGGTTGGTTGAAACAGGAAAGATTTGGTGTTTGCTGAGGATGAATGTAGGGGCGAAGGATCGGGGACATCACAAAGAGTATATTGGGAAAGCAAGCTAAGCAAGGAGGAGATACGGCGGTTAACGAGCATGTCGTACATCGATGACGAAGGTTGGATGAAAAAGCAAGCTTTCAATATGTTACCTTGAACTCTTTTTTAACTGTTTTAATTGGTTTTTCTTTTACTTTGAAATGTCTTTTTGAAAATTGTTAGATTTTAGTGTGATTGTAACTTTAAAAGGATTGTTAGATGGTATCGATCCTTGTCTTCGGTCATCGGTTTGTTAACACGATGATTTCGGTTGTAAATGGTATTCGAACTTTGAACTGAAATGCTATGAATGCTATGATTTGATGAATTTCTAGTTGAAAGTTGTCACCTAAAAGAGGAGTATGTTCAACTGCAATCTATTCAACTTTATGTAGGCTTTAGACTTTTTAACTTTTTTTTAAAAGTCGGATTTGTTTTTCAGTTGGCTATTTCCAAATATTATCAAGGGTCGGTTAGAAATTTTACATTATAACTTTATTAAAAATATTGTTTCACAGGAGGTCCACCGACCCCTGTTCTACTGGGTAAGGTACGCCCGTGACTTCTATGTATCATGCTTCATGCATATAAACTATTACCCGTTTATTTTACTATTTTTTGATGACAAATTTCATACAAATTAGTAATATTATTAAGGTGCAATTTTTACAAAAAGAAAAAAATCTTCAACAGCCTACAAGTGAAAAGATATTAAAATTACACCAATCGATTCATTCTAAAGTGATTTTCTTCAATCTTGTCTTTATCCGTAGGAACTCACGTAGTTTTATATGTTTCACGATTTTGTCTGGAAAAGTAGTAATGTCTTGTTTCTCTCTTTAGAGATACACCAACTTGTGATATGAAAAAATTGTTTGAATTATACTTATTGAACTCTATTATTATATCTGTTATTGACAAAGCAAAGAACGATTGTAATTTACTCACGTAGTCGAATAAAAATGTAGCTAAAAGGGTTGAAAGTTACCGAGAATCTCTTTTGATGAATGCAATATTCTAAATCTGTTGTTGTCAAAAGAGTATTTAGTAATATTATTTTTATCCATAATTAACGCATTAAATGCCTAGCTCGTTTTAAAATGACCTTTATTGACCTGATACGCCGTCCTTTTTAAGAACTAACCTTATTTGGATGACCTTTTGTGACAAGTTAATGTTGGGCCATTCATGGGCTAGGTTTGAAAAAGTGGTATTGGATAGTTTGGGCTTAAGATCCATATTGCAAGGCCCAATTTAGATTTATTTATTTATTGTTTTATTTTTATTTGTCTCGGACTGGGGTGTGTATCCGATGTGGATCTTTAAACTCAGTTTTGAATTCTTTCATTCTTTAATCTTTATTAATACATTTTGTTGGAATTCTGTTCTCTTTCTCCAAAAGAAATGTTTTCTAGGTTAATTATGTGTCTCTTAATGGCTTTTTAGGTCAAAATAATTAATTGGTTCATTGGTTGTGTCCATTTAAATGGTAATGTGGTAAATAATCAATTAGTTTCCATAGGCTGTATGTCAACTTACTCGTTTTGAAAAACATGGATATGGATAATAACAAGATGGTTAATTGAATAATGATTAAGTGTGATATTTAAATCGTCATTTGACAACATGTGCATAAGTGCATTGTTCTCTCTAACTAATCAAATAAAGACTTCTGTTTTAAAAAAAACGTGTATTTAAATACCCGGCATATTGATATAAGTTGTGATCTCGATTACTTCAGTTATTTTGCACATATATTTGAACAAGATTGTTAATTGAATAATGATTACGTGAGATATCTATATCGTCAATTGAAACTATGTATTTCATTTTTGTCTATATAAATTATCATCTTTGGAATTAAAATGATAGGTGAAGAATATAAATAAAGGATCCAAATATCCTTTGGGAGTTTTAATTCATAGATTTTAGATTTAAGAAAAATATATCACAAAAGATACTCTAGACACTCGAGAAATCACATGGGGTTGTTGACATGTTGATATTTTCCTAAACTTATTAAACCAACCAAATATATTTTATTCATGAATTATCGCAAAAGATATTTCATTTTATAATTTAAAATCTTTCTTTGATAAATAAAAAGTTAAGATAATAGATTAATAGCCGCCACACATTATTCCAATATAATATTAATTTGGTATTAACATAATAGGGTAAAGTTAAAATACAAATGACAACAAAAATAAGAAGGATGAAAAGTAATCTAATATATTGATTTTAGATTTGTATGGTGAAGATTAATTTGAAAATAAAAATTAATGAAAAGGGCATGAATGCAATAACCCATTTATGATGACTTTCTCTCTCTACATGCAAGGCACATGACAATTCCCCCATCATTTTAAAACGTCTATAACTTTTCATACGACGTTTTTTTAGAAATTTTTTTTACCATAATAACAAGCGTTTTTTATCTTTAATATGAATATCATATTGTTATATAAAAATAAAAAAAAATTGGTGGGTTTTTTTGTATTGTGTTATTTGGTTGTCCATTGTGTTTTTTAATTGAGTTTTTCTATACATTGTGTTATATATTTTGGTCATTGTGTTTTTCAATTGATACTCATATTAAATATAAAAATTAAAACAAAGATTACGTCATTGTGCATTTCGTTTGTCACTGTGTCTTTGTGCTCAACATTTGCTTTATGTTGATTATGTATTACGTTCAAGTCGTTGTGTAATATGTAGATTCCATTGTGTTTTACGTTTAAGGTCATTATGTTATATGTAATTATGTATTTACCATTGTGTCTTACGTTTAAGGTCATTGTGTTATATGTATTTACCATTATGTCTTACGTTTAAGATCATTGTGTTATATGTATTTACCATTGTGTCTTACGTATGAGGTAATTGTGTTATATGTATTTACCATTGTGTCTTATGTTTAAGGTCATTGTGTTATATGTATTTACCATTATGTCTTACGTTTAAGGTCATTGTTTTATATGTATTTACCATTATGTCTTACGTTTAAGGTCATTGTGTTATATATATTTACCAATGTGTCTTACATTTAAGGTCATTGTGTTAAATGTATTTACCATTGTGTCTTACGTTTAAGGTCGTTGTGTTATATGTATTTACCATTGTGTCTTACGTTTCAGGCTATTGTGTTATATGTATTTACCATTGTGTCTTACGTTTAAGGTCATTGTGTTATATGTATTTACCATTGTGTCTAACGTTTCAAGCCATTGTGTTGTTATATTATATGTATTCATTATTGTGTTTTACGTTTCATGTTATTGTGGAATATGCATTTATCATTGTGTTTTATGTATTAGATAATTTGTTGGTATTTTTCATTATATATATTATTACACAACGGTGTTATTAGTATTTAAAAAAAAACACAATGATCAGTTAAATTGACACAATGGCGAAAAAACACAATAATAAATGATGCGTGCGTGTGCGCGTGTGGTAGTATAAAATATGATGGATGGAATGATTTGCTTTTGCACAAGATCGTGTTTTAAATTTATAAAAGTGATTTCTACAAAGACTAAACACACACAAAATAGGCAAGTGTACCTATCGTATATATAGAATAGTATTGGTAAGAACCAAGTATCGATCCGTGGGCACAAAGGTTTCTAATAATGAATCGTTGTTTTGCTTTAATCGGATGTTTTAATCATTTTGGGGTTAATTTTTGAACTTTTTATAAAATGTAAATACTTATATATAATATATAGATGACCAAGATAAGAGATTCTAAACGAGTAATTCAATTATGTGAAGGTTACCATATAATATCTATAATCCACTCAATTGTTCCTTGATGATTAATAGTTAAACATGTGATAGACTTGTCCTAATAATATATGATAGAATTATGATCCTCATTTTGGAGTGAACACATTCTATGACATAATGAATAATAGCATGCATATTTTCAAGTCCATCCTATGCTTAATAGCATGCTACCCCGAGAATGTCAATTTAAGTAAATAAGCAGTTGGTAAAGTAGAATGATTAGAATTGACTTTGATTTCTCAAATACCAATCCTAACAACTTTGAGTGGTTGTAGTTAACTCACACAACCTCCCCTTGGTTGATTTATATAGGTTATAATTACACATTCCGTTAACATATGATTTCTTTAACTAGCATGATATCCTAAGCAAAGCCATTTTCGGATTACCATGACTTAGAGAAATACATCATAAATTATATCTCATCATTTCTAAGTACAATATAAGGATCCATGTTTCGATAATGTATCAAAGTATTTATATCTTTCAAGAACATGAATCGATCATGAACGATTGCCAATATAATTGACAATCACCAACTTTGAATTAGTATTTTAAGATGGTGAAACATTTCTCATCAAAAGATAATTGTAAGATAACCATGTACTTTACCAAACTAAACCACATGTTTTATATAATCTTCTTCATAGATTTTAGATGGTAAATGGAGTTTAGCTCATAATGAGCATGATGATAAACATTAAGATGGATGATAATAACAAATACATGATTAAACTTGGAACAATCTAACCAAATGTAGATGAAGCTTCCTTCTTAATGATGATGATGATGGATGGTGATGATGGTTGATGGTGATGATCTCCAAGCCTTCAAACTCTTCACTAAATCTTCTATGTGAGTGTTAGTGTGTGTTTTTATAAGAGAAAACCGGATATAATTCTTTTCAAGGAACACTTAATGAATGCAACATGAGCCACTATTTATAGGCAATCTGGATGGTGAGGCACGGCCCCGTGCATGAAGATCACGGCCCCGTGTATTTTTATGACATGTGCCATATTTGTTTTATCTTTTGTGTGAGGTGGCAACGGCCCCGTGGTTGGTAGGCACGGCCTCGTGTTTTTTAGTGACATGTGCTCAATTCTTTTTGTCTTTTCTGTATTCTCGTCCACGGCCCCGTGCGTGATAAGCACGGCCCCGTGCTTTTTTAGTGACATGTGCTCAATTCTTTTTGTCTTTTCTGTATCCTCGTCCACGGCCCCGTGCGTGATAAGCACGGACCCGTGCTTTTGCTTCCAGATTTTGTCTTTTCTTTTGTTAGAAGCATGGGGGCGTGTTTCTTGAGGCATGGGGGCGTGTTTCTTCGTTTTCTTGTGTTTTCTTCTGTTATTTCTTCGTTTTTTCATTCGTTTCTTCGTTTGAGTTTTGGATTCACCTGAAAATACATTTTAATATGATAAGTAGTTATTTTAACTATATTATACGATAGAAGTTGCAGTTTTTAGAGATTATTTGATGCTAAAAAGATGTATATTTTTATATACATCAAACATACCCACACTTGAACCTTGCTTGTACTCAAGCAAGCTATTTATAAATATTCTTTAAAAATAGCAAGTTAGGACCATAGCTTAAACATCCCCAATAGAGTTCCAAGAAAATGGGAACAAAATAACCAACCTTAAATCATAGGAATATATGTAGTGATATATAAAAAGGTGATTTTGTTTTTATGAGTTTCCGTTTATGCAAAGCGTCAAGTTCTCACAATGTTCACTCACACTCGGTTTTATATCTGATCATACCTGTGATGTATGTATGTGAACACTCTTAGTCAAAATGCAACATGTGAAAAATAAGCTTGTAGCAATTTCAAATCTCCACCTTTGTGAAGGGTTGCATAGATTAGAAGGTAATATTGGTTGGTTTTGTGTGAGTAGGGATTTGGTATTTTGTGGTGGTTCAAGGGTTTAGGTTAATGAGGATGTTAATGCAACTTCTGTTGCATGTCGGGGGAGTCTTAAGATGTCTTCAACGGTTAGCTCCTTTCTCCAGATTGCTTTTTTTATTAAACTAGTGACTCTTTTAAGGTCAGATCGTCAAGACCAGTTTTGTCGAGGATGTGGATCAGTTCTTCCTCAATCCTGCTTTGAACATAACTCCCAACTTTAATGGATCGTTCGGTTTTGAGCCTAATAGCCCCCACCCTCATTAGTTCGGTATATTCATGTGAGACTGAGTTTGACTTTTTCTACATCTTCCTTCGTGGGATCAGTTTCCGTATCCTAAGCATCGTTCATATCTTTTTGTTCTTCTCTTCATTACGTGTTTGAAAATTCCACAGAATGGTGGCCTTTGTTCATCTTGGCGCCACTTTTTCCTCACCTCATTGCTAATGAGAAAGATTCTTTCCCTAAGTTCTGGAGGCAACCTAGGTTTTTGCGAAGTGTATGCAATAAAGGAAATTGAAATCGAAAGAATGCATTTCTAGTTCTTTAGGGCCTATCGGTAAAAGACCAGTGTTGTATTTACCGGTGAGAGAGATAAAGTGGTATGGTAAGGTTTTTGGTTTTGTGATTTGAAGAAAGGTTTGATGGGATTGTGACAATATTACCTTCTTCCTTATACAACGCTTCGTGCGGTCTTGAAATGAATAACTGCGACAAGTTTTAAATCACACGAAACATGTGACTCACTCAAAGATTCCGAAAAAATATTTATATGGCATGAGGTTTATCTCACAGTAACGGAGGAATTGGGTATAAACGCCATATTTTACATAAATTTCTTCTCGGTATTACAAAACTTCTTTTTACCTTTTCACTTTTCTTTGGTGATAGTAGATTAGTAGTTGGTTATTTGCAAAAACTTTTATTGGATTTTTCTTTTGGTTTTGTTATAAAGCTAATCTTTGTTTGCTACAAAAATTTTGTTATTAGAGAATCGTATAACTAGTTGAGCAAGCAATTGGTCAAGTAATTCCCCTCTTCACACTTGAATCTCACATTGTCCTCAATGTGAAAAGATTCATAAAAAGATTAATAATAAGATTCATATGAAATATGGAGGGTAAAATGGAAAGGAACTTCCCTACGAGCTAACGAAATTTCGACAGAGCGTCCCCTGTGTTTCGTCTGTTTTCCTGTAGTGTACCTACGTAGTAAAACTGCAAACAACTAACAAACATCCAAATCACAATTATTATATATTTATTTTTATTATTATTTATTTATTTATTTATTTATATACAATGCCTAGTTTAATCAGGGTCTTGGCCAGACCCTACTCCCAATACGTTTATCGGTTTTGGTGGAGGATTGGTACCTCTGAGACGGTCTCGAATGGTCCATCGATGTATGGTTTTAATCGATGTCCATTAACTTTGAACTTGTGGCCGTCAGAATTTGAAATCTCAACTGTCCCGTAGTCAAAAACTGATTCAACTATGTGTGGACCAGTCCAACTGATTAAACGATGAAAAGAACAAGGCATAATGCAAGGGCTGGATCACCAGCTTTGAACAAGAAAATATAAACATATAGCATTTTTAACTCGTTCCACACGAAGTTTTAAGAAGTCTAATTTCAAGAATTTTAATCTTTATAAAAAATTTAATAGAGATTCGGGTTTTATAAGTTATTTGGAAGAACCAGATTTTTGTCGAGCCTTAATTAAAAGCTCTAGCCGTATTCAAAGACGTAAAATGATTATTTAGGGACCGTCTCAAGGAAATCCCCATTCCCCCCTTTTTTTGGAAAAAAACGGAAGATTTTCCTTTTCCTATATCTGACCTACTGAAACTTTTTTTTTATATTAGAGATTGGTCGGGCAAAAAGTCAAAATTCGAGATTTTAAATAAACAACTCCAAATAAAAAAAACGACCAGAAAGACGCAATAGAATTCTGGGAGAACATTCCATATGCACAAAAAACAAGAAGTGTTCTGTTAGTAGCTCAATCAATTTTTAGAAGATATATTAAATTACCCTTATTGATAATAGCTAAGAATATTGGCCGTACTTTATTGCGACAATCTCCGGAATGGTACGAGGATTTCCAAGATTGGAATAGAGAAATTTATTTAAAGTGTAGCTATGATGGTCTCCAATTTTCCAAAACAGAATTTCCTAAAAATTAGTTCAGCGAAGGTTTTCAGATCAAAATCCTATATCCTTCTCGTTTGAAACCTTGGCACAAATCTAAGCTACGACTCTCTGATAGAGATAAAAAGAAACAAGATGATTTTGATTCTTGTTTTTTAACAGTTTTTGGAATGGAAACGGAATATCCTTTTGGTGCTCCGCGAAAAACACCTTCCTTTTTTGAACCAATTTTGAAAGATATAGACTATAAAGTCAAAATAAGAAAATTTAATTTTAGAGTTCGAAGAAAAAAATAAAAAAAAAGAAGAAAAAGCATTTTTATTTTTAAAACAAATACTAAAAGAACTTTTAAAAGGAAAGAAAATTCCATTATTTATACCGCGAGAAATATACAAATCAAATGAAACTAAAATAAAAAAGGATTCTATAATAAGCAATCCGAGAATTCATGAATCACTTAGTCAAAATCGATCTACAGGTTTCACGAATTATTCACAGGCAGAAGAAGAAATGAAACATATAATTGATAAAAGAAACACAATCATAAATCAAAAAGAAATAAAAAAAATAAATAAAAATAATAATGGAAAATCACCGCCAAAAATTTGGAAAATATTCAAAATAAAAAATATTGAATTAATAGTTCAATTTTTCTTTGAAAAGATATACATAAATATCTTTCTATGTATCATTAATATGCGCAGAATCGCTCTACAACTTTTTATGGAATCAACAAAAAAAATTATTAAGAAATACATTGACAATAACGAAACAAATCAAGAAAAGAAAAATAAAATAAATAAAATGGACTTTAGTTCGACTATCAATATAAAAAAGGCTTTTGATAATCTTAGAAATAGTAAGGGGAAGTCACATATTTTTTTTTTGATTTATCTTACTTGTCACAAAAATATGTATTTTTAAAATTATCACAAACCCAGGTTATTCACTTCAATAAGTTAAGATCTATTCTTCAGTATAATGGATAGTCTTTTTTTCTTAAGAATGAAATAAAGGATTTTTTTGAAAGACAAGGGATATTTGATTCCGAAGTAACACATAATAAACTTCCAAATTATGGAATGAATCCCTGGAAAAACTGGTAAGAGGTCATTATCAATACGATTTATCTCAGATTACATGGTCTAGATTAGTCCCACAAAAAGGGCGAAATAGAAAAATGAAATGCCAGACGTCTCAAAATAAGGATCTAAAGAAATGGTATTCCTATGAAAAAGACCAATTATTTTATTACAAAAAAAAAACAAAACTCGAAAGTCTATTTATTACCAAATAAAAAAGAAAATTTTCAAAAAAACTCTAGATATGATCGTTTATCATATAACTATATTCATTCTGAAACTAAGAATGCCTATTTTTATAGATCATCATTAGAAACAAATAAGAAGCAAGAAAATTCCACCAGAAAGAAAGAAATTTTTTTTAACATACTCAAAAATATTCCTATCAAGAATTATCTAGTAAAAAGCAATTATATATATATGAAAAAAAATACAGATAGAAAATATTTGGGTTGGAAATTGAATAAAAATATTCAGGTTGAACCTAATAAGGACCAAACAAAAATAGGGGATAAATTCATAATAATGGTCTTTTTTATCTTCCGATTGATTCAAATTCCGAAATCAATTCCAAAAAGGTCTTTTTTGATTGGATGGGAATGAATGAAAAATTATTAATCTTAAATCGCCTCATATCAAATCCAAATTTTTTTTTCTTTCCAGAGCTTGTGATACTTTATCATAAATATAAAGAGAAACCTTGGTTTATCCCAAGCAACTTACTTCTTTTTAATTTGAATATAAATCCAAATTTTAGTGAAAATCAAAATATAAAGGGAAGGCAAGAGGAGGGTTATGATTTTTTAAATTTTAGCCCATCCAATTCAAAACAATATTTTGAATTAAAGAATCAAAACAATATTTAAGAATCTTTTTTAGAATCAATTGAAAAACTAAACATATTATTTAAAGGAGATTTTCCTTTGCAATTAAGATGGACTGGACGTTTGAATCAATTGAATCAAAAAATGATGAATAATATCCAGATATACGGTCTACTGGTTAGCCTCATAAATGTAAGAAATATTACTGTATCCTATATTCAAAGGAAAGAAATGAATCTGGATATAATGAGGAGTCGTTTAAATCATACACAATTAACTAAAAAGGGAATTTTGATTATGGAACCTGCCCGTCTATCTATAAAAAATGATGGACAGTTTTTTATGTATCAAATCATAGGTATTTCATTGGTTCATAAAAGTAAGCACCAAAGTAATCAAAGATACCGAAACCCTCAAAATGTTGCTAAGAATCATTTTGATGAATCCATTCCAAGACATAAAAGAAAAACTCTAAATAGCGACAAAAATAATTCTAATTTGCTTGTTCCTGAAAAAATTCTATCGTCTAGACGTCGTAGAGAATTGAGAATTCTAATTTCTTTCAATTTAAAGAATCAAAATAATGTGCATAGAAATCAATTATTTTGCAAGGAGAACAGGATAAAAAACTGGAGTCAATTTTTGGATGAAAGTGAAATTTTGACATAAAATTTTTTTTAATTAAATTAAAGTTCTTTTTTGGCCTAATTATCGATTAGAGGATTTAGCTTGTATGAATCGCTATTGGTTTGACACCAATAATGGGAGCCGCTTTAGTATGTTAAGGATATATATGTATCCATAATTGAAAATTTTGAGTTTTCTATATATTCTGTTGTTCTATCAATCATATTTTTCATTTTTTCTGTTGTCCGTGATCTGTAAATATCCATGTTATATGCAAGTAACCCGATGCACACATGTACTGTCCTACATCCCAGTTTAGGATAAATAATAAGGAAATGGCGTATCAATTAAAGCTATAAATAAATAAAAAGATAAACTCTTTGGTATCATCTTTTTGTATCACTAGGCAAATGAACTCAAAAATAGGTTAATGTTAATTGATAAAATGAATATAAAGAAATTATGATTGTTGTGTATACTACATTAAAATTTATGACATTATTATTACCGATCAATAAAATCTATATCTGCAAAAAGGGGAGTATCAAATTATTTTATGGTAAAAAATTCGTTTATTTCAATTCTTTTGAAAGAACAAAAAGAAAACAAAGGAAACAGAGGATCTGTTGAATTTCAAGTAGTAAGTTTCACCAATAAGATACGGAGACTTACTTCACATTTGGAATTGCACAAAAAGACTATTTATCTCAGAGAGGCCTGCGGAAAATTTTGGGAAAACGTCAACGGTTGCTGGCTTTTTTGTCAAAACAAAATAGAGCGCGTTATAAAGAATTAATAGGGCGGTTGGATATTCGAGAGAGAAAAACTCGTTAATTTGAATTCTTCGCTTAAAGTTTGATGAACTTCTTTTCGCTTTCAGCAATTCATGGAAGAATGAATCAGGAAAAACCCATGACTGTACCATCTACAAGAAAAGACCTCATGATAGTAAATATGGGACCTCACCACCCATCAATGCATGGTGTTCTTCGACTCATTGTTACTCTAGATGGTGAAGATGTTATTGACTGTGAACCAATATTGGGTTATTTACACAGAGGTATGGAAAAAATTGCATTTACCATTTACGTGTAAGGTTATTGTGTTATATGTATTTACCATTGTGTCTTACGTTTAAGGTCATTGTGTTATATGTATTTACCATTATGTCTTACGTTTAAGGTCATTGTGTTATATGTATTTATCATTGTGTCTTACGTTTAAGGTCGTTGTGTTATATGTATTTACCATTGTGTCTTACGTTTAAGGTCATTGTGTTAAATGTATTTACCATTGTGTCTTACGTTTAAGGTCGTTGTGTTATATGTATTTACCATTGTGTCTTACGTTTCAGGCCATTGTGTTATATGTATTTACCATTGTGTCTTACGTTTAAGGTCATTGTGTTATATGTATTTACCATTATGTCTTACGTTTCAGGCCATTGTGTTATATGTATTTACCATTGTGTCTTACGTTTAAAGTCACTGTGTTATATGTATTTACCATTGTGTCTTACGTTTCAGGCCATTGTGTTGTTATAATATATGTATTCATTATTGTGTTTTACGTTTCATGTTATTGTGGAATATGCATTCATCAATGCGTTTTATGTATTAGATAATTTGTTGGTATTTTTCATTATATATATATTATTACATAGCGGTGCTATTAGTATTTAAAAAAACACAATGATCAGTTAAAAGTCACAATGGCGAAAAAACACAATAATAAACAGAAAGACACAATGACGAAAAAAGAAATAATGGTAAGCAAAAAGACACATTTACGTAAATTATTTTTTATTCTTATATGACAAAATTATACTCATATTAAAGGTAAAAAAAACGTTTGTTATTGTGGTGAATTTTTTTTTTTTCTAAATATCATATGAAAAAGTTATAGACGTTTAAAAATGATGGGGGAATTAACATGTGACTTGAATGTGGAGAAAGAAAATGTGTAATATTACTTTTATATCTTTTTCATTTGGTTCCTACTTGACACATGTTAATTAATTATGGCTTCTCATCTTTCTCATTTTTATTTCACTTTGTAGAATAACTTGATTCTTAATATAATAATCCATAAAACTTAAGTGCATGTATTTTAAATCCATATTTTACTTATGTAACTTGATTTACACAAAACAATGGTTGTACTTATAATCCAATCATCTAATTGTGTATATTGTTTTCATCATCAACACATCGTCTAACCAAGGCACGTTTGGTGGGTCATACGTCATTCATTGTAATCGTTGAATCAAAGCCAACAGGACTAGACAACGTTAATAATACCTAAAGTTCTTCTACAGTTTCTAGAAAATCCTAGCACATGGTAGTTATCGTCTTAGAAATGGAGGCGATTGTGTTAGATGCAGTAATATTTTGTTTCAGTCTGTTTGTGGTGTTTGAGTTTGAGTTGTTTCATTGCACTAATTAAAGACGTACAAAATACTCAAGCAATCAAGTTATAAGCCGGATGCATAGACACTATGATTATATCATTGTACAAAAGCATAATGAAACTAATTTAAAATTTTGGTAAGAGGTGTTATAAGTATGGGACATATACGAACATGATGATTATGTGTAAAAGGTGCTGTATTTTAAAAAGAATTCTGGTATTCATAAAGGAAGAGTCATATCGTGTTCTTTAGCTTCACATGTTGAGCACATAAAGAGATTCAACTTAATATAAACTAAGGTGACATATACAAAAAGATAAAAGGGGTGACACGAAATACTTTGCAAGTCTACATGACATATGCCTTTATATCAAGGACATGACGTACCCTGTCATAGTGTTATTATGTCATTAGATCTAAAATACGAAAGGGAACTGTTATTCATACACTCTTTGTTTTTTTAGAGAGGATGTACATAAAAGATAAAATGTGTGTTAAAAAGGTGTATGAATATCAAAAAAAGTGTGTGAATAACCTATGCCAATATGAAAACTTATGTTCAATGTAGGTTCAATAATTCATAAATATTTTAATTATCTCTTTCAGTCATATTAAGATAACTTTTAAATTGAAAACTTTCAGCCGATGGTTAAAATTTATAACTATCGACATTTTTGCAATTACATCAATAGAAAGATCAGTCAACACGAACTCCATCGACAATAACTTATGTTCATAACTATCACAATTAGGCATGACTGCCATTGATCCAAGTTATCACTAGTATCATAAGTAACTTACCACAAGCTACCTTTTGGTATATGAGGTTCGATCCTTGAAAATTAAAAAGAAAAATGTTACATAATAGTAATTAAATCAATGCAGTATTGAATGAGTGTGTAGTTCAAACATTCTAACTCGTATTAATGTTTATTCATGTTTATACTTTGATATTAAGTAAATTTTGATTAATCAAAATGAAGCCATCAAAAATAAGCATTTTTTGTGAATGAACACGCCTTCTCGCTACCCAACAATTTTATTTGTCCACCACTTTTATATTTATAAGGTAATACATAATGGCTAATGCTTCTTAAGAGGTATGTTTCGTTACATCATTATCAGTTTGTTTATAAAAAAAAATATGTGTAGTTGATAATATCCTTATGTCATTATCACATGATTAAATATAACACCATTAAAAATGCATATAAATATAACAGCCTATCATTTAAAATTCAGTTAAAATTTTGTATCACATTTTATTATAAATCGTTGATAAAATTTATATTATGTATCATCTTTTTTCTTCTTCTGTTCTTACTAATAGAGTATCACGTTAATATGTAAAAAAATTAATTATAAATAGCCATCACCATTTTAGGGGGTGGTCATGGAGATTTTCTCAAAGATTTTTCTTCATAAGAAGATCATGGGTAACGTCTTGAAAGAACAAATTTTACCGATGTTGTTACAAAATTAGAAGTGTTAGTTGTTTGTATAAAAAAATTAATAGTAAATAACTAGCATCACTATTAATGATTGTTTTGGCCAACAGTTTTCTAGGAGAAAAAAAAAAGGAATATAGAGGTTGGCTCGGGACTAAAAAAAGACAAACAATTGTACTCAAAAGAGAACTACGTTAAAGAAAGAAAAAATGAAAAAGAGGATTTATTTTATATTTAACTAGTTTTAATCCCCCGTATTACGGGGTTGTTTTATATTATTTATTCTAATATTTATTTATTTTTTGAATTTATATTTTTTTTTATTGTATGAAAGTTAATAATATACTTATGATTTGGTGATAAATTGTTTCACAAATAAATGAGATGTTATAACCCGATTTAAAAGCTATATGGTTTTAATGAGACCCAAGACCCGTTTATTTCTTTTACTATAAAATTGGTTTATTAGTTATAAATAATATTTATGAAAGTTAATAATATACTTATGGTTTGATGAGACCCAAGACCCGTTTATTTTTTTACTATAAAATTGTTTTTTTAAATTTAAATAATATATATACTTTTTTTAAAATAAATAAGATATTAATTTTTAGTATATCCTATTTTATAGTATTTTTACATCAATAATTTGGTGAGAATAATTTTTTATTGATGGAGATGTTATAATCCGTTTAAGGAATATCTGGGTTTGGTAAGACCCATACCCATGAATTCGGGTCAAATGCATGAGAAGCCACCATTTATAAATCAAGCAAATCTGGTGACTCCAAAAAGGGGGGAGCGACAACATCGCGACACGTAGGATTTTTGGGTTTTCGTTTATATATATTATTAAAGATTATTATGAAGATTTAAACAACGACAAATATTGTTCATTCGATTTATTAACTAAACATAGTGATTAAATCGAAATTCGAAACAGAAGCAAATGGGTAACAAATTGTGTTGGTGTTACTATCCCCTTTTGAATTATAAAATCATTTTTTTTAAATCACATTGATAGATCTTGAAATCATAACATATGCATATCCTGTTAAACTTGGCTAAGTAACTTCACAACTTAAGATATGATGAAATTAAAAGTGTCAAGATCAAAATGTATAAATACATGTTGATTGTCAAGACACACATTCTCATGTTTATTCTCTTTTTATGCTAAGTAAGAGGTTTTTTAAACATTTAAGTTAAATTTTGATTATTCAAGTTTTGCAATTGATTTTTTTATTTGTACAATTGAATGTTATTGTGTTGCATCACACTAATCATATTTATTCTTGTATGATTGTTTGAATGAATTTATCGTACCATAGTTAAACATGAGAAAATTGATGTGGTTTTACATAAATCGTGTGAACACTAAAACTAGATAAGTAATCAAATATTTGATTTTGCAATTTATGACCGGACCTACTCAAGCGCCACATATATACGTCTCACCATCTTCTAGCTTATTGCTTCTCGATCAATATGTTGCGTTCTCTTCTCAATTTCGACTTTAGCGTTTCACAAGCTAACAAACCTATTCATGCTTTGATGATGTTTATTCTTTCATCATATTAAGTGTTTGCATCGCTCTTAATTTAGTAGGCTTTCACATTATTTTTTCTTAGATGTCTTATCCAGATCATACCATTCATCTTGTAGTATAGAAGTACTATCATCACCTTTTATATGGGTAAGATCATACCAGAATTGCTATTTGTCTGCCTTAACATTTCTCAATATATTGCTTATAGATCACGAATTTGACCCTTATCCATTATTGTCAAAACCCGTTCTACCCCGAACCAAAACAACCATCCTGATTTGAATATGTTCTGACACGCTAACCCGTCCTACCCTCGTCTTTTATGTCACCTATACTTCTATATAAATAAAAAAACAAATATTCATGTTCTTGTTATTATCATTGTAAGAATTAAATTAAAATGTATTTAAAAGGTAGAAAAAGTCTATAAAAAATAATAATCATATTGTTTTACTACTAGGTATAGAAAGTAACAGGACTCCTCATAGCATGTTGTGTCTTTCTTTCTTCAATATACATATATTAACTAAAATAATATTACAACAAAAGCGACAGCCTGATTTTGACAACTCAACAACACGACATCTCTCTCTCTATTTCTCTTTCATTAAACACTAAACCATTCAAAATCAAACCCTAATTAACTTCAACTCTTCTTCTTCATCTGAACTTCGAAATGTATTCTGGGATCCACTCCATAACTAATTTAGCCCACGGCGACTTCTCGGGTCAGTTAGATGCTACCACTTTCGTTGGGGATCCATGTCTCGTGTTGACCACGGATCCGAAGCCCCGACTCCGGTGGACTTCGGAGCTCCATGAGAGATTTGTCGATGCGGTTACTCAGCTCGGTGGACCTGACAGTTAGTTTCTTTAATTATCTTTAAATTAGTTAATTTGGGATCAAGATGGTACCTTTTTGGGAAACTGATTGTGGGTTTAAATATTTAGTTATTATGTTTGATACATGTATGGTAAATTGATCTTTATTATTCAATTTTTTTATTTTGGAAAGCAATTAAAGCAGTAGGGGTTAGGAGTGGCATCAGAATGGGGATATTAATTAGGGATGTGCGTGGTGCGGTTCGGTGAGGTTTTTACTAAAACCGAACCGAAAACCAAACTTTCGGTTTTATAATTTTTTTAAAACCGTTCGGTTTCGGTTTTTTCAGTTTTCGGTTTTTGGTTATTTCGGTTCTGTTTTTTCGGTTCTCAACAAAATACAAAACCGAACCAAAACCAGTATTTCGGTTTTTGCTAAAGTTCAAAACCGAACTACCTGTTTCTAATTTGGTTTGGTTTTTTCGGTTCGGTTTTTTTGGTTTTTTCGGTTCCATCTTGGTTTTAACGGTTTTATGCTCACCTCTAATATTAATCGTGTTGGGTTGGCGGGTTGAATTTTTCAACCCGGACATGACCTGTATTTGTATACGGGTCAAAAACATTGATCTTTAATTCTAACCCACAAACACTTAAAAATGATGTAACCCGAACAGGGCCCGTTCAACCAATTTATCTAAATGCGTCAAACGAGTTTGCGGGTTGGGCGGTTACAACCAAGTTGTAAACTTTTTGAGTGGGTTGTAAAAAATGGGTTAAACGGGTCATAAATGGATGGGCTAGTGGGTTGACTTGTTTACTAAATAGGTTGTGTCAACCTGAACATGACATGTTAAATTAATTAGGTCAACCCGAACACAACTTGCTATTTTATGTGTGTTGGATATTCCAACCAAAAACATGATTATGTCCATGTCGTGTTCCTGTGGTGTCGGAAGTTGCCGCCTCGAATCAAATGTCAGAGAAGTAGTCATTTTGTGTTTGGACTATGGATGCTAGTTTTTAAAGTGATTATTGTGACTAGAAAAAGAAGAAGAGTCCCAAAATAGATAAATTGTAATTATTAATCAGATAGTTGGGTGCTTAAAGTTAGGTAAGGTAATTTAACACTCATGAAATCATATTATTTTGGCTATTAATAATAAGATAGTCAGATAGATGATAACCACTAATTTCAACGCGTATCCAAACATCCCTTACATGTGATTATAACTTATAAGGGTTACTCTATTAAATTCTTACATCACTACGGTTATTTAAATGATTCGTGACGTTTAATATCTTATGTTTGATTGTCAAGTGATGATATTTTGTGATAGTTGTTGATTATTATTTGATAATAAATTTATTTTTACGGTATTTCAGAAGCAACTCCAAAGACAATTATGAGGACTATGGGAGTAAAAGGGCTCACACTTTATCATTTGAAGTCACATCTTCAGGTTAGTCATTTTTATAAATAAGGGCATATAAGTAATTATAACACCGTTTGACAATTCTTGTCTGTAATTTTTAATTTATATTGTGTATATATTCTTGCAGAAATATCGGTTGGGGAAACAATCTTGCAAAGAGTTAACCGAGAATTCCAAAGATGGTAATCATCTTACAACATACGAGAATGATGCATAAATTTGACAATTACTATTTTTATTACAAATTTTGTTAATTTTATTACTAATTCTTGTTCCAATTTTAGCATCATGTATTGCTGAAAGTCAAGACATGGGTTCATCCACAACATCATCAACGAGAATGTTGCCACAAGATTCAAATGAGTATGTTCAATTTATGAATTTTTAAAAAGTTAAAAATAATTTTTTTATAAACGTGTCATATGAGATTATGTTTAATAACCTTGTTTTAATTGTTACTTCCAACAGTGGGTTCCAAGTTACAGAAGCTTTGAGGGTGCAAATGGAAGTCCAAAGAAGATTGCATGAGCAGTTAGAGGTTAGTGTATTAACCGACCCGCTTCTTGTGTCTGCCAAAAGTTTTCATCAAAGGTGGCAACTTTGCCCCATTTTATGAGTAGTTTGATTCGGGTCATGTTTAGTTTCTAATGGCTCAAACGGGCTAAATCAAAAGGTTTAGGTTAAAAAGGAAACATGCCAAACGGGCTGGACGTTTGAACGGGTTAAACAAGTTGAAAGTCATCTAAAATGAACATTTAATGCACACCGAGTGCTAAATCGTGTTATTAAAAGGAAGTATATTATTATGGTAATACTATATTTTCTTTATAACGTTTAACATTAATGTGGCCCGCTTCTCGTGTCTCCCAATGGTTTTAAAAATTACAAGATTTTCATGAAAGATGGCATTTCTTGACCCATAGAATTCTTTGATACGGGTTATGTTTAGTTTCTAATGGGTCAAACGGACAAAATTCGAAGGGTTAGCCAGTTAGGCTAAAAAGGAAAAAAGGTCAAGCGAGTTGGATGTTTGAACGGCTTAAACAAGTTGAAAGTCACCAAGAATGTATTTTTGATGACATAGGACATGCTAAATCGTGTTATTGAAATAAGTATATTGTTATTGTAACAATATATTTTCTTTATCGCATTTGACCATAATTATTCATAAAGAATAAGAAAGACGGGATGATAAGTATTTTGGGTCAACACAACCGTTTCCCTACAAAGTACTTGTTTTGACCACCTGTACATAGAGGTGGACAAAAAACCCGAACCCGGAACCGGACCCGAAATAAATACCCGGAACCGGTTTTTCTAATACCCGAACCCGACCCTACCCGTAGGGTACGGATAGGGTATGCATTTTGGCACTAAAACCCGAACCCGAACCGGACCCGATTTGTACCCGGTGATACCCGAAAACCCGATTTGTACCCGGTAATACCTGAACCCGGAACCAAGGTTGTCCAATACCCGAAACCGGGTATTTCAAATACCCGATGTATACCCGAAAAATACCTGAATAATACCCCTAAAAAGTGTAAACTTTTAAAAAAATCCAATCTATATAAAAAAAATACCGGAAAAAAACACGAAAAAACCCGTAAATAGAGTTTTTTCAATACCCGATAATAGGGTATTCAAATACCCGGTTCTATACCCGACCCGAACCCGATGCATAGGGTATGATTTTTAGAGACAATACCCGACCCGAACCCTACCCGATTATTACCAATACCCGGTCATACCCGAACCCGGGTATTTAGAAAACCCGATTTGTGCACCTCTACCTGTACACGCATTTGCCACCTTTAAATTTCCTTCAAACTCGCACATTAGAAATCAGGCAAACGGATCAACTGTTGACTAATAATTTGTAAAATATTTAAAAAATATTAATTTTTATTGAGAAAATATATTTGTATAATCATACTTGACTCTATATGTATTTTGTTTTTACTTAAAAAAAAACTTGACTCTAATTATAGCAAAATATTGACATTTTTTGGTTCAAGGTTTTACATTTTCATAAAGTGTTATCTTTCATTAATGATTTTTACAAAACTATTATTATATATAAAATACTATGTATAATCAAATTTGATTCTCATTATTTGCAAAATGCTGACATTCTTGGGTTCAAGATCTTAGATTTCCAAAAAAAAATGTTACCTTTTTATCAACAGCTTTTACAAAATAATAATTATTATTAAAAAATATATTTGTATAATCATAGACTCTAATTATTTGTTAAAATATGACATATTTGGTTCAAGATTTCACATTTTCATAAAGAAAGTTATTGTTTATTAACAACCAATCGGTTTTCAGGTTCAACGTCGTCTCCAGCTTCGAATAGAAGCACAAGGCAAATATCTTCAGTCAATCTTGGAAAAAGCATGTAAAGCTCTAAATGATCAAGCAATTGCAACCGCAGGGTTAGAGGCAGCTAGGGAAGAGCTTTCAGAGCTTGCAATCAAGGTAGCCAACGACTGTCCGCCATCTGGCATTCCCATCCCTTCACTTCCTGAAGTTGCATCTTATTTTGAAAACGTGTTCGCACCCAGCGTTGACAGTTGGTTAACATCAAATAATAGCCCGGTGAATTCACCTGCGGGCATGAGCCCACAAGCAGTTGGTCTTAAAAAGAGGCAACGAGCCGTGTTCAGTAGCCCAACGGGCCAGGCTAGCCGAATGGATGATGTTTGGATATCTTGATGCGAAATCGTGTCGTAAAGATGTCATTTTTTTTTAAAAATTTATTGTTAATTTGTGATCATTGATCATTCTCAACCAACTGTTGTAGCCTTTTAGTTTTGTGAAATATAAATTGCAAAACAACTGATTATCTTTTATCAATTTGGGCTGTTGTTTACTTATTTAACATTTTTTTTTGCACTTTGTAAGATCTAAATCTCAATGTAAAGCTAAATAGGTGTAAAATTTGTTTAATTTCAACCTAAAAATGCAAACTTTTTTCCTTGGAAGAGGTGGGTCCTTTTTATATCTACCTATCATTTAGCCATCCACCTTCAAGATTATTAAAAGGAACAATCTTTAATTCTCAAGTCTCTAGTCATTTCACATTTCTAGAACCAGATTCCACTCAGCTTTGTCTCTTTTTCTTCTTTTTAGTTTTTAACTGATAAGTATGCAGTTCTTGGCCCAAAACTAATACATCCTCTACTGAAATCATCAAAGCTTCAATGGGTAAGTTTTTTATTTCAAAATTAATTGTTTGATCTTATAGTTTCATGAACCTACTGAAACTCTGCATATGTTAAAATCAACAAATTTGATCATTTGTGGTTCAAAGATCTCTGCTTAAAATCATTGACTCATATGTTGGTTTCTTAGCTATCAGTCAAATGAATATGTTCTACTATTCAAGTTTGTTTTTTTTTTCTCAATATTTTCCATATGATGATTTATGAATTTTGTCTTTTAAAGGTACACCACACACATGCTCTTCACTCAAGTCACTGTCCAACAAAGTTGGAGGAATATTATGTTGTTGCAACTCACCAAACCGGTACGAACGGCTAGACAACAGGCTTCAAAGAAAAATGCTGGAGGCCAAGAACAACAGCAAACAAACACACAACACTTTCCGGTCCATGAACAGCATAATATTGAGGTTTCCTCGGTTTAAAGAAGGATTAAAGGAAATTCAAAGTGTGTTTGAATTATACGGTACGCTTAACAAGATTGTTAATTTATTACTTTGCTACTTTCTTTCATGTGTTATAAAGTTTCTTGACTGCTAAAAGTTGACACCTTTGTAGATGAAGATTCAAATGGAACCATTGATAATGAGGAGTTAAAGAAATGCTTACAAAAATTGCAGCTTGATTGTACCACGGAGGAAGTTAGAGATCTTTTTGTGTCTTGTGACATAGATGGTAGCAACGGGATACAATTTAACGAGTTCATTGTTCTGTTGTGCCTTATTTATCTTTTAGCCGGTCCTTCCTCATCTCATGCGGTAAATTCTCATTTTGACTTATTTATATATGAATAGGTTGGTTCGGGTTGGTTGGTACCTGTGGGTAAAGAATAACAGGTCAAGTTTGAATGCATATAACTGTCTAAATCAATCTATATAAGATACTATATTTCTATTGAAATTACATAAATCTCTAAGTTATAAGCGATACTAGTCGTTTATTAAACAAAAAATTATAAACTGACAAAAAATGTTTTGGGTCAACCTAACCCATATAAAAACTTACCCTATTCCCATTTACCTGTGATTATAAGGTTGTAAATTTTTTACATGAGTCATGGCACGTACCTAACACAGATTCGCGGCTTTGCATACACGAAAGTTTTGGGTTGAACCACCGGTATACATAGCTAAACAGGTCGGGTTCTTGGGCCTGTTTAACCCGTTTATCTATAAAAAAAGTGTTTCGTGCAAAAGAATGATTAGTTTTCTATGGCAAAATAATAGAAATTGACACAATGCTTTATATTTAAAGTATCATTGTTTTATACACATTTGCATTTTTTTTTATAAAATTGCAATTTAAAAGTACTAATATGCAAAAAATAATAGAAAAGAGTTTAACGAATCATGTTCTTTTCAACCCGCGAATACTAGTGTCGTGTATGGGTTCATATGTCTATTGTCTGACATGATTTTCAGTTTCATGTTGGGAACCCGCCAAGTCACGATCACGACCCGTTTGGCATCCTTGCTTTTGAATGGTTATCTGTAACGGGTAAAGAAAAAGATTTAGCTAAAAGGAAAACATATCAAACAAATTATTATTGAAATAATATAGTTTTTCTAATCATATTAGACACGCTAATTGTATATTAAAACATTAACGGACGCGCTATGGGTCAACCCAACTCATAACAAAATGACCCGTTTTAACACAAACCACCTTTTGACCATTTTTTCAACTCAGTTAATAAAATTTGTAAACAAAATCCAACGTAAACGAAATCTTGTTACAGACACCAACTGTGGGATCTCCAGAGCTCAAAGCAAACATTTGATACCATAATTGAAGCTTTCTTATTTCTTGATAAAAATGGTGATGGAAAGCTAAACAAGACGGACATGATGAAGGCTATGAACGAGGACTTCCCAACGGAGAAATCACCTACACGTATCACCAAGACCAGATTCAGTAATTTTCTTGATTTTGATATTAAATATTTTCTTGAATGAAAAGAACCGAAAAGTTACAAGCTTTTGGTGTTTTTGTTTTGTAAATGCAGAAGAAATGGATTGGAATAAGGATGGTAAGGTGAGCTTTAGAGAGTTCTTGTTCTCTTTGATTGATTGGGTTGGAATTGATCATGATATATAAGCAGTGGTGATAATGAGTGAGGTTATTGTCAGTATGTAATATATGCAATGTTTAGCTTTGTGAAATCATTTGTTTTAAAGTTGGTATCTCTGTGAAGTTTGTTAGTTATGTAAGAAAGATTTGTTTATATATTTACATGAATCAAGTAATGGTTTTCAGTGTATATGTGGATGTGTTTACATGGAAATTTTTACATATTTTCATTAATGTTTTTCCTTCCATTATGCATTTCTTCATAGTTCACATTAGAGGTGCACAAAATACCCGGATTACCTGATCCGGAACCGGTTTCTACCTGTACCTGATCCGCGAGTACGACCTGGTATAGGATTTCTCTCAGGAGCCGTACCCGAAACCGGAACCGACCTGGACCTGCCGGAATCCGGAACCGGAAATACCCTGTCAAAACTCGACCCTACCCGAAACACGAATAAACCCGTTCAAATACCCGACTATACCCAGAACTTGTTCTTACTCGACCCGGTTTTGACTTTTGTTGACCATACCCGGAACCGGTTCCTACCCGGTTCCGGTTCCTAAAAATACCCGATTTGTGCGCCTCTGGTTCACATGCACAAGTCCAGGGTCGGAGGCCCAAAGCAGGTACTAAGATTGTGGCCCTTTAGTTAAAATAAAAAAAAAAGAAGAAAAATATTTTGCTTTCGACCATATGATTCTTATATCATCTAAGAAAGAGATGAACAAGAAAACCGGTTCAAGCCCGTTTATCGGTTTAGAACCCAACCTGGTATCAACTAAAACCGGTTTGGAATAATCTGGTTTCCAAACCGACAGTTCTTATAGCGGTTCGGACATGAATAACCAAACCGGCTTTAAACTGACCCGATTTTGAATAAAAAACCGGTTTTTTTACTTCAACCCGGTTTTTTTAATAGTTAACCGGCTTACAAACCGAACCGATCTAATCGGTTCGAACAAGTTTACTCCTAAACCGGTTGATAAATCGAACCGGTCTGGCCCAGAAACCGGTTTTGGACACCTCTAATTTATGCGGTATGCATAATTATAGACCACAATTCCATTCCTAGTCCGCTAATGAGCCCAAAGCCCAAATTACCTACATAGAGTATTTTCTTTTTTTATTATTATTTAGAGGCCTTAGAAAAATAGCGGCCTAAAGCTCTTACTTTATTTCACTGTCTCTATTTATAACCTTACGCATGCTTTTTAACTGTCTGTTTAATTGTCTCTATTTAAAACTAAAAGTCATAAAACTCGATATACTAACTTTACTGTTATAAAACAGTTTTACCAAAATGTTTCATATTTTCTAAGCTTTTAACAATTACAAATCACCTTATTAGTATTAGAGGTGACTAGTAGCAAATAAGATCATGATCATATAAGCCACAATTACAAATCACCTTATGAGCATCTCCAATGTTTGGAGAGCTTTGTACAAGCCACATAAAATCACCCACTCCCATTCTCTCTCCTCCCATTCTCTCTCTTTCACCCTCTCATATATACTCTAACAAGTGTATTGAAATTTCAAACCTCTTTCACTCTCTCTCATCTCTCTCTCTTCCACCTAGGAGCCACCTAGGATTCAAAACAAACAAAAACCTAACAAAAACTCACCATTCGAGATGCCCTAAGCTTTTTCAATACAATGAATAATGCACCGAAATGAGTAACCATGATTTGTGTCCAACCATGTCTTTCTATCAACCAATTTAAATGCTATTTGTAGTAAGATACAAACACTCATCAAGTGTCAGCAATTCAGCCACATGAAATAATTTCCAATAGCTTTTAGTATCATTTAAGTTAATAATTTGAGGTGCACATGGAGACCAACAAATCAATGAATATCACTCACATTGTAATATTCCTTCAGCCTTGTAATTTGTTGATATGAACATTAGAACCAATATTTCAATCCTAAACAAATTACACAAATTTTCAGCTTTACTCTCAATCACGCCGACTTTAAGAATCATTTAAAATTTCAGGGTTTGAGACGAGTGAAATAAAGGACCCAAAAATCACTTTTTTTTTTATTTTTTTTTTGAAAGGCTCGTATATAAAGAAAACAAAGGGAACCTTCTAGCTAGAAGCTAGAAGCCCGAACAAACAAGAAGAAAGAAAATACAACCGGAACCAAAACAGAAAAGGAAAAATAAAACTTGAAACAAAAAACTACAACGGGAAATTTTCAAAGTTGAATTGACACCATTTGTCCCACTCTAAGCTGGCCTGATTGCTCCTATTTTTCACCCAAAGATAGAAAACCAACTTTATGTCACTTATCAGTTTATTAACCGTACACTCTTTAAAGTCATGAATCTTCTCATTCCTTGCTTTCCAGATGAGTCAAAACGTGACCACGAGAATGGCCCGTATTATCTGATCTAACTCCTTAGGGACTTTAAGCTGTTTTGGAAGTTCTAGAACTTGTTGAATCGAGCCCAAATTTCCTGCGTACGATAACTTCACCCATGACATAATAACCGAAAGAATGTTTCTAGCGTAGCAGCAGTTTACCAAGAGGTGTTCTACGGTTTCTGGAAAGGAACCACAAAGTCCGCAATTCACCTCTTCCATTGTTAAGCCTCGGCTACTCAAAGCTATTCTAGTAGGAATGCGATCTAGAAGGACCCTCCAAATGAAACAATTAACTTTGCTAGGAATCCAGTTATTCCAACTTTTGAAAGCGATCTCTGGAATTCCAACATTATCGATTTCCCATCTAAGACTTTTGACCGTGAAATGACCAGCCTTGTTCTCACTATTATTCCAACACCAACTATCCATATCATCTGATAAAAGAACATTTGAAAATACAGTATATACCCCTTCAAGCTGTTGTTTCTCCAAGGTTGTGGTAGGCTGCCTTTTCCAGCCCCAAATTGGTTCTGTCTTTCCATTTATCTTTAGGAGTCGGTCCTTTATGAGCACCTCTTTATTGGACTCTAAAGCAAACAGGTTTGGAAAGGTTTCCTGAAACGAGTTCGCTCCAACCCACTGGTCCAACCAAAACGACGTCTTATCTCCCTTACCCACACGGACTGTTAATCGGTTCTTGAAGTTTAAATTAAGGTCAGGTTCCGATTTCCAAGTACCACCAAGGGTCGATTTAAAAGGTACCCAACCCCATTTTCGAGGCCCATTATGCAAAGCTGATATCGTCTTTACCCGAAGGGAAGATCTGTTACCTTTAAATAAGGTCCACCATTTAGATAGTAAGGCTGTGTTAGCAGCATGAAGACTACCAACACCGAGGCCACCCCGATCTTTTGCACATATAAGTTTTTTCCAGGCAACCCAACTTATTTTTTGTCTCTCATTATTTCCTCCCCATAAAAACTTTCGTCGTTTACATTCCAACATTTTTAAAACTTTAATCGGTGCTTTGAAAAGTGAGAAGTAATATGTGCCCAAACTACCTAACACCGATTTGATAAGTGTTAGTCTACCACCAAAGGATAATGATTTCGCTTTCCACTTAGAGAGTTTGGAGTCAAACTTATCTAAAACCGGTTGCCAATGTTTTTTATGGCGCATGTTCGCTCCAATTGGTAAGCCAAGGTATAAGAATGGTATTTTACCTCCTTTGCAATTAAGCACTTGAGCTTTAAGTTTCAGCTCTTCATCATTCACTTTAACAGCATACAACATGCTTTTATGAAGATTTACTTTTAAACCAGAGACAAGGTAAAAGCATCTTAAGATGCGTTTAAGGTTGTCGAAATTCGTATCGCTCCAATCTCCCACAAAAACAGCGTCATCGGTATAGAAAAGATGAGAGATTAGCGGACCATTCCTTGGAGTTTGAATACCATGGTAAAGACCTTCTGAGCATGCTGATTTCATAGCCACATTTAAAGCTTCCATGGCGATTAGAAATAGGAATGGAGATAACGAATCTCCTTGGCGAACCCCCTTTTGAATGTCAAACTCGGAAGTCGGGGCACCATTTACCAAGATCGAAGATCTTGCTGTGGCTAATGTACCAATTATCCAGGACCTCCATTTGTTTGGGAAACGCATTTGTGACATAACTGAGTCAAGAAAGCGCCAGTTTACCGAGTCAAAGACTTTATCGATGTCAATCTTGAAAGCCATAGCCTGTTTGTTCGATTTTTTCAACCATGATAGGAGTTCATTCAAGATAAGGACCCCTTCCGTGATATTCCTACCCGAGATGTACGCTGATTGAACTTCGTCAATAACCAACCCAATAACCAATCGTAAACGATTAGCAAGCACTTTGGATATCACCTTTGGTATGCAACCAATTAAGCTAATGGGCCTGAATTTCTCTATCTCTTGTGGGTCCCCCCATTTTTGGTACAAGAGTAATGAAACTTGAGTTGCACCCATAACTGATTCTGCCATTGGTATGAAAATCTTTTTCAAAAGTAGACCAGAATTTCTTTATAAAAGCAAATGAGAAGCCATCTGGTCCTCCCCACCACAATCCCATACTGCTCGCTTTATCTCCGCTTTACTAAAAGGTTCAATCAACGACTCCGCGTCAGCTTGAGAATCTGTTGTTGAAATATATTGGTCTATCCCGAGACGACTCCTTAAACTTTTTATATTTTCTTTTAAATCATCAGGCGCTGTCACCATTAAAAAAATAATCCGTTCAAACGATTAATTTTTTTGTGGCAATTAATAATACCATGGAAGAAAGACGAGTTCTCGTCACCCTCAATAGCCCATCTGATTCTAGCCCTTTGTTTAAGATCCAATAATCTACATTTATGAAGTTCTGCTAATTCCATTTTACTCTTTTGTCTGGTGTTGATCTCTTCCTCGGTTAGGGCTGACTTTTCAGCTTTAAGGTCAAGTTCTTCCAATAATCTACCCAGGTCTCGTGCTCTGCCCAGTTCTAATTGCTGTTCATTTTGTCTCCATGTTTTACACCTTTTCAATTTGGTAGCTAAACGAAAGTCTGGTGGACCATGTGGTGTGTATTGCGCTAAGGCATTTGTAATCACCTCAATTAGATCATTGTTTCTGAGCCATGAATTAAAAAATCTAAACGGGCGTGGACCAAACTTGAGATCTGTGCATGATAGAAGCAGAGGCCTGTGGTCCGAAGATAACTTGGGAAGTGCTAAAAGAGAAGCTGTTGACCATTTGCTTAAGAACTCATGGCATACTAAAACCCGATCAATTTTGCTGAATTTAAAACCCACATCCGACATATACGTGAAATTGCTTCCGCCCATTTATACTCTGTGAGATCTGCCTTAGAGATAAAATTTGACAATTTTATCACTTTCGCATTTCCAAAACCCAATGTGGATCAAAGCAAAAAAAAAACAAACAAGACACATTCTTCGGAATTGAAACCCATGACCTTTGATTCCATGGACTAACACTCTTTCTATCACACCAAAAAAGTCATTTTGTAAGCTTTTGTTTAAAGCAAAATTATATATAATATTTTTAGCAGTTATTACTCATAAGTCTCTCGAAAAACTAGACCCGGGTTGGTCGCCTTCTTGCCTTCCCTTTGGGCCGGTCATGCTCACTATATGTGCATCAGCATATTTAATTAATGATCTCTCCTTTGGTTAATGAACCAAGAAAGTATGGATAGTTCTTTGTCTAGAATCATGCCATCTACTGCCCCAACTATTTCTATACGAATCAACTATGAAGTAACACATTGCGTAAAGGGATGGATCCAGAAAATTTTGTTATATGAACAAAGTTTAGCCGTGTAAGAAAATTGGACCAGGTCAAATAGAGTGAAAACTTTTAGTCAGGTCTAAAACTGAATTGAGTTAAAGAAAATAGCAAATAAGAATAACATAACTAACTGATTTAAAAAAAACTAATTATATTAAATAATCTAGTCAATAACTAACTAATTGTTATTTATAGAACATTAATATTCAAATTTCTAACCCCAACTCTTGGGTTATATAAATTTTAGATTAAACTAAAACATTTAAATAATAGCTTCTATTAAAATTGAAGTATACATTGAAAATATATGCTCTTTTGGCCACAAATAGCAGCAAGGAGAGGTTAAATAATATTACACATCCACAAGTATATGCAGATTTACTTCAACAATATATCAATTAAACAATAAGCCTTTTAAGAATATCCTACATTCACAACAAATATGACAAATTAAAAACAACATCATGCAGATTCACAACAACAATTCACAGCAAAAGATTCACATCAACAATATCACAAAATATAATTTGTGGGAACCAAACATTTTACTAGATTTTCTAGATCCAAGGTTGAAGTCTAGATTCTCTGGATCGAAGATTGCACGAGGTGGATTCTAGATTCTCTCGATCCATGGTTGCAAAGATTAAGTAATCCCCGGTTAACCTAGAGAAGAAGTTAATCCAAATCTAAACTGCCTTGTTTGTTCCTTAAACCATTCGTATCAACTAACTAATCAAATATTAGTTGTAAGTGGTGAAGCTTGGACGAAAATTCGTGGGAGGACTCAATACGTATAAAAAATTTCAGATGAAAGCGCATAAAACTACGTTGCAGAGAACAAAAGGGGGGGGGCACCATTATGCCGCGCAATAGTCCTTCCGATCAACATTTATTGCCTTAGACCATTTAGTAGTGTAACAATGTCACATTTTTAAATCAAATATCTCTCTTTATTTATCGAATATATTTTTTTAACGACTTTTTTTGTCACTCATGAGATTTGAACATTCGTCACTTTGGTATTTGTCGAATATATTCATTCATTCATACAAATAACGTTTTAACATCATATACTTATGGATCAGAAACAAGAAGAGCATCCCAAATCATATCCATATCCAAAGACGGCATTCTACTAAGCGGCAACCCGTCCCCGACCACCGTCGGCGGCACCACCATTTCCGCCTCCGGTCCACCCCCTATCGCCTTTTCCAACAAACCCACCTCCGGTACCACCGGTACTCCCAAATCATCCACCTTCACATCCACCACCCAATCATCCACCTTCACATCCACCACCCGCTTCGACACCGCATTCAATTTCGCTTCCAACAAAGCCGCGGTATTCCCATTCCCCGAATTCACCTTCAACTGACTTTTCAAATTCGGGAAATTTAAATGCGCGCAGTAATATACGCGGCTGTGTCATACGCAAACGCGGCCTCTTCGGCCGTGTTAAATGTCCCGAGCCATACGCGGGTCCGGTTACGCGGTAACCGGATTTCCGCCACCCATTTCCCCCAATGCCTTTGTCTTACTCCTCTAAACAACTTTCGTCCCGTGTACTTCATAGGTCGGGTTTGGGTACATATACTCGACCGAAAATGATCACCCGCGTAGCGACTAGTCAGTTTTCGGCTAAACATTAGCCAATCCGCCACTGGCTGTACTGGACTCGGGCTTGGTAACACCGGTAACACTAAATTAGTATTAGAAACATTGGGTAAAGTTTGTGACGTACAAAAATTATTATAAGAACATATTTGGTGTAGGTGATATTCCTCCATTGGAATAATATGGAAGAAATTAATGTGTGGATTATCAAATGGTGTGAAATGATGATGAGGACTTTAAGGTTTATATAAAGTTCGAGGAAAACTAAATATTAATGAGGCCGCGAGTACGCTAATCATCTGATTATATTAATGTTAATTTCGTTGTGTAACGTCTAGGTATCATTTGTTTATGTGACATGTCATGATGTTTACATATTTGTTTTCATATGTAATTTCTGGTTACTTTAATTAACCTTTTTTAATGATGAAAACCTAATTATTATTATTATTATTATTATTATTATTATTATTATTATGTTTATGTTTATGTTTATGTTTCGATACCCAACTTTTGACCTAGTGGTAGAAGGCTTGCGTACTCCAGTGGAGACTTAAGTTCGAACTTCACTTGTGTCACTTTTGGTGAATATCGACAATGAGGGATTTGAGCTAGGTCTTGCGAGGTTGTAAGTTCGAATCCCAAGCTCACCCGAGTTTTCATACCACTGTTTGTAAGTTTGTTACGCCAGACTGCCAGAGAGTTTTACTCTTGTGTTGACACGACTGTCAAGTGGCAATCGACGATATGGTTTCCTGGGGAACGCCCAAACCAAACTTTGAAGTCATCATTGGCCCGGTTAAGACAACATAGTATGGCCAGAGTGAAGCAACAAGACTCCCCAAAATGGTGAACTTGGTAGCCTAATACACAAGAAAGTCGCCGTTCCAAAAAACATATAAATATAGGTTTGTTTCGATTTTATATCAATTGAATATAAGAAATAAGCATCACGACTAAGGGAAAACAAAACCCCTACATCAATAATGAGTTGAATGATATGAAATCTAATTTGGATCCTTAAACAAGATTGCAACTTTACAAATTCAATATTTTCTTAAACACTAACATAGCCATGTTTAATAAACGTGTTACACGAAATTAAACATTTACCACGGTTAATGTAGTTAATAATAACACAAATAGCATGACAAATAATGTTTAACACGATTAAATATAACCATTTTAATAACACGAATGGCGTGATATATTTAGCACGAATATTGGCATAACTCACTAACATGAAGAATAACAAAAAGATATAACTAACTAACGTGACAAAACAAAACTAACAAAAAATTACAATTCATATTTAGTTATTTATAAAACTAAGTATTTTGATAAAAAGATTATAAAGTAACATGTTGGCGTAATAAACTATTTAATACGCTGAGTAAAACATGTTACGCTTGTTATAAATGAGTTAAACGGGTTTAACTTGTTAAGATACGTTTTCTAACCGTGTCATAAATTTGTGTTTTCTAACTGTGTCAAAAAATTTGTCAACGCTATGACCTGAACCATTTAACTCTGTGTCGAGTAAAGGTTTGTTCAAGGTTATTATTATTGTACATTTTCGTGCTAATAATGCTCTCTATTCCTATTATAATATTACAATTAAATAGTGATTATTGGGTGTCATTATCCTTAATTATCTTTAAGCTTATTGGTTAGATGGCTTTTGAGATGTGTTTGGGGCATTCATATGTTGATTGCCAATTTTGGGAAGGTAGTTGACATCCACAAACGCCACTGCTTTCACCCTTTTCAATTTAAAATAATAAAGTTATATATATTTATCAATTATTTATATTATTAGATAAAAATAAACGTTTCTTTCTGTCACACCCCGACCAGAGGCGAACATGCCGGGGTACAACGTGATTGGACAAATACACAAGACACTATTTAAAGTGACAATATTCATTTAACTCATTTTATTTCAACAAATCGATAAACAACACTTCTCGTCTACACAAACAAACTGAATACAAGTAATAATTATTTTGTTCGTTTTGCTAATATCCTAAAGGTCTTGGTAACGTTTTCCGTCAAGCACTCTAGTCAACAAAAGTCAAACCTGTAACATTTCATAAAATAAAGTTTGTCAACACAAAGGTTGGTGAGCAATTCATAAGTTTGAGCATATAAGTGTATAGTATGAAAATCCACAAAACTTGTATACAAAACAATAAATAAGAGCTATAAACTAGAATAAATAGTTATCGCTAAACAAGTTAGCGACACCTAGCTATTGACAATTAGTCTAGGATTTTATGACAGTTGCTAATAAGCTTACATTAGCACCACCTAGCTACAAGGGGATGCCGAGTAGTCTAGGATTTATAGTTATCGTTAATAGCATACGTTAACGACACCTTGCCATTGCCAAATGGTATAGGATTTATAGTTTCATCATCCAAAAGCTGTAAACACATAGTCAAATAAGCATACAACACCAAATCGAGCAATTATTCAAGTAAGGTATACAATCACGTTTGTGGGTTTAAGATGCAAATAATTAAAGCATTTAGTTTGATAAGTATGAAATGTCACCCCAAAACGAAAGATGGAAAAAGGGCTATGAAAGTACTCACCTCGATTGACGAATCGGGAAATAATAAATGATCGACAAATAGAAAGCTTGTAAACGAAACGAACGAATCCGACTTGAAAGCTAATTGAAAATGAATAAATAAAATATATTAATGAACTTGAACTTTAATTGAAACTACATTTGAAACATTGGACGAGACGGTTCGGTTGTTAAACGGGTTATCGGTTAGTTTGTTAATGATTAGGGACTCGTACAATAATCAATAATTAGAATAAAAATAATATTATTTTATTGGGCTTTTAAATAGCTAAACCAATATTAAAAGAGACAAGACGGGTTTTAAATCAAGGGTTCGGTTTTTATAATAATGAATTGATATAAAGTTTATAATGATATTATTAATGATAATAATAATTTTAAAAGATATGATAGATATATATATATATGTATATATATATAAGATAAAGATGTTAATAATAATAACAATAATTATTTTTAATAATACTAATATAGTATAATAATTATAACAATAATTATTATTAATAATACTAATAATAATAGTTATAGAATAGAAATCTTGGTATTAAATATAATGTTGTTGATAAAAAAATGGTAATAATAGTAAATAATATTTAGTAATAATGATATCATACTCGAAATGGGTTCGATTTCTAAACGAGTTCATAAAATAGATATAATAATATTATGCTAATAATTAATGATAATAATATGATTTTAATAGATAATGATAATATGATTTTTAATAATATTAATAACAAATTATATATTTATAATAATGATAATAGTAATAATATTATCAATTAATAAATATAATAGTAAGTTACATGTAATAATACTATTAATAACCCTTATATATTGATATAATACTATTATTAACAATAAATTTGTTAAGTATAAAAATTATATCAAAACCGGTCTAGGATGAGTTTCGAAACCGAGACCTCTAGTTTATTAACTAACGTATAAACCGGCCGAACCAAAATAGTAATCGTTAATTTAAACCCATAATAAAAATACAATATCCATTTCCCCAAATAAAAAAAATAACTCCATATCCATCCGACCCGAAGCAAGAACTATAACCGATACACAACCCGCTATTAACTATTTAAATCTGGAGATCAATTTATGAAAAACTCATAATACCAAAGCCCCAAATTATATACCTTTAGAGGTTCGCGAGTCGAAACTGCCAGAGAGAGAGAGAGAGACGGCTGAGAGAGAGAGAGAGACGAACATAGAGAGTGAGAGAGACGAGAGAGATAGCGAGATAGAGAGAAAGAGAAGAGAGTGGTGGAGCACCGACGGTACACCGGCGGCCGGATCTTCGGTCGCCGTAAAAACGACAGAGAAGGGGAAAAACGGGGTGGCCGGCGTCGGTTGGGTTACAGGGAGGCGGAGAGTGGTGGTGTGCGGTGAGAGGTGGTGGTTGTGGCCGGAATCGGCATCGCCGGAAAAACGAGCCGTCAGGGGGCGGTGGTCGGAAATCCAGAGAAGAAGAAAGGAGGTTTGGTTGTGGTGGAGGTGGTGGTGTCGGGTTACGGGGGAGATGATGGTTGGAATCGGGGTCGCTGGAGCTCGCCGGTCGCCGGAAAACGACGCCGGACATGTGAGAAGAAAGAGAGGTCGGCTGTGTGTTGTGAATTAGGTTTAGGTATTTTAAGTTTTATATAAATATATACATATTTACAGAAACACCCCCTTAAGTTTAAACAATGTTTAAAACGAGTTTAAAAGTTCTAAAAGCTTATAACAACTTAACGAAAATTAGTTTGAAACACTTACGTATATTTGACGACTCTATAATATGACAAACATCGATTTATTGGTTATTAAAATATATAATATAATATTGTATAATAAATAAATAAAGTTCTAAAAAAAATGTTGAGTCGGGTTCACGTAATAAAAGTTTACAAAACGAAAACGACGCGAGACTCAAATTTGACGGATGTCACACTTTCTTTTATAATATAATAATAAAAAGGAACAAAAATATTAAAAAAATAACAAAGAAATAATATAAACAAACGGGACATTAACCATTAAAATTAAAATTAACAAAGAAATAATATTAAAAAATAACTATTCTTGCTATACAAGCAACATGGTGATATAATGAGTTTCTAATCAACCATTAAAATTAATAATTACAAAAATTGTAGGCCTCTATTTTTCTTGAACAAATATTTTCCACTTAAAATCACCCAAACATTGCATATGCAATGATTCGAAACCTATTATTTTACATATGTAACATGAGACATTATACCACT